>NW_026652285.1:77449212-77594819 GCF_009828535.3 Hylobates moloch
CGCAGTATTGGGGTGGGACTGACCCGATATTCCAGGTGCCGTCTGTTTCCCCTTTCTTTGACTAGGAAAGGGAACTCCCTGACCCCTTGCGCTTCCCGAGTGAGGCAATGCCTCGCCCTGTTTCGGCTCGCGCACAGTGCGCTTCACCGACTGTCCTGCACCCACTGTTAGGCACTCCCTAGTGAGATGAAACCGGTACCTCAAGCAGAAATGCAGAAATCATCCGTCTTCTGTGTCGCTGGGGCTGGGAGCTGGAGACCGGAGCTGTTCCTATTCGGCCATCTTGGCTCCACCAATTTATTTCTTTAGAATATGTTTTAAGAAGTAAATTAGTGAGTCTGAGGATTTGTGTATTTTAAAATTATTAATGCATATTGCTGAATGGCTTTCCATAAAGACCGTTCCATTTATATTCCCACCAACAGTGTTTGAGATTGCTTTATCTTTGCTAGTATTATTAGTTTTTATTATTTACTAATTTTTTTAGCCAGAAAATGGTGTTTTATAGTTTTAATTTGCATGACTTTGATTATTAATGAGTGTGAACCTTTTTTCCCCATGTTTGTTAGCCTCTCATGAAGACTGTTGTGCTAGCGTATCTATTCTTGGCCGTCTTATCTCTAATCTGCTCCATCCTTTGTACTGTGATAAAGATTAAGTTCTTTAAAATAGGGCTCTTATGTAGTCATTTCCCTCCTCAAGAGCCTTTCCTTTGGTGGTGTTGTCTATAGCATCAAAGAAGAGCCCACTCAGCCCTGCCCTTTCAGGACTATTGTGATCTGGACCGGTTTCACCTATTCAGTCTCCTCCCACTATTCCTCAGTGTGATGTTCTTATTGTCTGGGACATTCAATTGATTCTTACCTCTTTGCTGTTCCTTCTACCCTTCTGCCAGTCTGAATTCTTGAAACACTTAAGACGCGTCTCATAACTAACCTCTGTATGTAATGTTTCAAAACTAACCTTATCTGTAGTGAGCTTTCCTTTAACTGAACTTTCCTATATTATACTTGTTATTCTACTGCCTTCGGTTTGCACTCTAATTGTATTGTGTGTTTCTCGTCTGTCTATTAATTGGCAGTTGCTAGGTAACAGTATTACTGTAAACTTAATGGCTTAAAACAAGACACATTTGTGATCACTTTCTGTAGGTCAGAAATCTGGATGTGGCTTACCTGGGTCTTCAGCCACAGAGTCTTCCATAAGGCTGCACTTAAGTTGTTGGTCAGGGCTGGGATTTCATCTGAGGCTCAATGAGGGGAGGTTCCCCTTCTAAGCTCCTGTGGTTGTTGGCAGCATACAGTTCCTTGAGGGCTGTTGGACTGAGGGCCTTTGTTCCTTGATGGCTGCCATTTTTTTGATGGTGGGGATCAGGGTGGTAGTAATATATTCTGAACTCTGATTGGGAATTCCAAAAACATACTTTTTCTGCCACATTCTAGATTGTCTACAATCTTTAGGTCTATAATATATAAGTAGCCTTAGAGTATATATGTCAATTTTAGATAAAAAATTATCATTATTATTATTATTATTGGAGGCAGAGTCTTTCTCTGTCACCCAGGCTGGAGTGCAATGGCGTGATCTTGGTTCACTGCAACCTCCGCCTCCTGGGTTCAAGCGATTCTCCTGCCTCAGCCTCCTGAGTTAGCTGGGACCACAGGCATGCACCACCATGCCTGGCTAATTTTTTTTGTATTTTTAGTAGAAACTGGGTTTCGCCATGTTGCCCAGGCTGGTCTCGAACTCCTGAGCTCAAGCAATCTGCCCACTTCGGCCTCCCAAAGTGCTAGGATTACAGGCGTGCGCCACTGCGCCCACCCTTATTACTATTATTGTTATTATTGCCAGAGAGGAAGCTCGCTATCTTCCATATCAATTTGGACAGAGCAGAGACGGTCCCATTTAGTTGCAAGATGCCTGAATTAGTGAGTGTGTGGACTGAGCAGGGACAAAAGGTCTAGCTTTGTTTGCCTCTGGGGAGAAGATTGGGGTGAGGGCAGGGGTGTTGTGCTTCTATCAAAGATGGTCCCATGTGCTGGGTGCCTGAGATGGGAGAAGATAAGGCAAAGTGGTGGTAGCTCTTAGTAAGCATAGGTCATCATTGTAAAACTGGGTGACAGTAAATAAGGAACTGCTCTTAATCTTTTTGACGTAAGTATTATATCATTATTAGAACTTTTCCCTCATTCTTCAAACAGTCCTAACACAGAGCTTAGTGTCTGCTTTCTTTGTTACTCCAAGAAGTTTTCCCAGTGTATCTCACACATCAGTATCAATTCTTCCATAGAGGTTTTAAAGATATATTTTTGCACAAATCTAATTTTCTTTTTTATCTTTTTGTCTTTTTTTCCAAGGAAGCCATTTAAAGTCCCAATCACTGATAAAGTCTCCATTGCCCTAAAATGCCTCTCCAATTTCAGATAATCTGTATTAACAGGATGTAAAGAAGTAGAGGTCTGCGGAGGATGACAGCATCTATGTATGAATAAAATCTATAGGGGGTGCATTTTATTTGAGCTCTTTTCAATTTCCTGCATAATCTTTACCAGAGTACCTAGTAAAAACGGAATCAGAGTGTGAGTTTTACTTCTTTCTCTTAATTGTTCTCATTGGCAAGGTACTCAAAGCTTAAAATGTTTGTGCTAAAACGATCCTTGAGATCATATTACAGGTGAAGAAACTGAGTCTAGGAAACATGAGTGACTTGATGGAGATAGACCAGTCGGTGCTCTTTGCATCATACACTAAAATAGATCTGGTGAGCTGTATGGTAATTCCAGTTTCCTACCTTTTTTGCTTTGGGAGTTTCTCCCTCCCAACATTTAAAGATGAAAGAAATTTTTAGGGGAACTTGATGAGTCCCCATTCACATTAAAAAAACTTTGAAAGGAACCAAAGCCCTTATACAATCTAGGAAGGCTTTGAGGAATTTGAAGGCAATTTTGTCTATTTCTTTCTCTGTCAAAGAATATGAATTGTGATGATGAACTGCGTTTTTGTTTTGTTTTGTTTTTACCATTTGTATGTTTTCAATATTTACTGAAAAATACTTAGCTTCAAATTGATAGTAGGGTTTTTTTAAGTAAGATAATTGATTGTTTAATAAACAGTGGTCTTATTTTAAGGAAATTCCATTTTTATAATATCTACACATACACAGAATAGGACTTTAGTGGCCACTGATCACCTTCTTTAAAGTCGGAGTCCTATATCTTTAGTATCTCTGGTTCAGTCTACCCCATGATCACATATTAACTTATGCAGAGTATTATTTAGGGGATTGTACCAATATGAAGACTGTGCTCACGCTTTAAATGATTGCGAAACTTTCTGGGCCTATACTATGCCACATAACCATCTATTTTAGGGAGAATATTATTCTTTAATTAGTCAGCATGTAAAACATGCCTCTTTTGAAGACTTTTTAAAGAGTTATTGAATCTTATCGACTGTGCATACCTGTTCCTGTTTGAAAAAGAACTAGAAAAATACAGATAAAATATGCTAAAATATTTGCATGGAAGGTCCTCTTATCAGCTAAGTACTTGTACATTTTTTCATTATGTGACTAGGACTTCTCTTCCTCATGATGACTTAAATCATATTGCTGTTTACTGAGTGACTATCCTTCACCATTTTTGAAAATTATGTTTATTATTTTATTTAGCCCTCAGCAAACATTTATTGAAAATCAGCTGTGTGCTACAGACCACTATTACGAATACTAAAATAACAAGCAACCTAAGTGGTTGAAAAAAGGGTTTGGTTAAATTCATTCATTCATTCATTTGTGAACTCTGTTTGAGATTATACTCTTGAGCAAAATGAGCATACTTTTTTTTTTTTAATCTCATGGGAATTACAGTTTTGTGGCGACATCAATAAAATCATCATACAATCACAAATTATTATAGCTATAGGAAGTGTTTTGAAGAGAGCAGTGTAAGGGTATGAGAGAGGTTATAATGGGAAGGCCATGAGAGAGGTTACAATGGGAGGTCCTGGCCCGGTCCGAGACACTGTGGAGTCAGTAAAAATGATGCTGTAGAAGTATGTCCATAGCATGCAATATATGCATAACATTATTAAGGGAAAAATAAATTGCAAACCAGTACATACAGCATGATTTTATTTATAAATGTAAAAATTTACATGTACATAGAAAAGCATAGAATGACATGAAAATGTTAACAGTGTGATTAGCTGTTGAATTGTGGATGGTTTTAATTTTATACTTACCTCTTTTTTCCTAAGTTTCCTAAAATCAATATATATTACTTGGGTAATGAAAAAAAAAAAAGGATGAAAAGACATTTGTAGTCCCTGTCCTTGAAGACCTTGCATTCTACTGGGGAAGACAAAATACATAGAGAAATTATGACAGTTCAGTGATGGAACGTCATGTAAAAGTGTTGTCTATTGAGTGACTCCACTTTCCTGAGTTCCTAACAGCAGGCTGGTGGGGAGAGGAAAATAAGGCAATTTGATGATAGTACTGGAACCACCATTGCATTAGTTTCCTAGTGTTGCTGTAGCAAATTACCATAAAGTAAGCAGCTTTAAACGACGAAGTTCTGTAAATCAGAAACTGAGGCAAATTCGTTGCTTTAAACAACGAAGTTCTGTAAATCAGAAGTCTGCACAGCGTGGCTTAGCTGGTTCTCTGCTGTAGGTTTTGAAGGCTGAAATCAAAGTGTTGGCAGGGCTGTGATTTTTTTCTTGAGGCTCTAAGGAGTGAATCCTCTTCCAAGCTCATTCAGGCTGTTGACATAATTCAGTTTCACATGGCTGTAGGACTGAGTTCCTATCTCCTTGCTGGCTATAAACTGAGAGTCATTTTCAGCTTCTAGAGATAACATATATTCTACAGTATATATTCTATGGCTCATGACTCCCTTCCTCCAGCAAAATTGGGTCAGATTCTCAGTTGTGAATCTCTCTGACCTCCCCTTCAGGGCAGCATCTTGTTTGCAGGTTGTACATGTCAGTTGAAGACTCTCAGCCAGTGACAGGGGTTCAGGAACAGGGTAATTTTAGGCAGAGTTTTGGAGCCCCATTTAGGTATAAAGATGCTAACTAAATTTTCAGAAGGTAAGTTTATGGAGATGTCTTTGAAACTATTTTTTGTCATATTTTGGGGGTTCAAGGCAGGGCTTGCATTTTATCAGGGTAAAGTCAAGTAAAGTCGGCTGTGGACGGATGGTACACATAATGGTGATTGGATGAAGAGGTGAATAGATGGTTATGAGGGTTTGGGGACTGAGAGGTGGCTCCAAGAGCCCATCTTCTGGTGAAGATGGAACTCTGATTAGAATACCAAGCTTGGTTCTCACTGTCTGAGGAATAGTGTGGCTGAGTCTACAGGTTGGAATTCTTGTTGGCCATCCTAAAGCCCAGAGAAGACTGGCACACACAGGAAGGTGCTCCTGACTCTATCTTGTACTCCTGACGCTATCTTGTGGAGTTGTAGAAGCTCAGAAGAAGAGAGGTATACATGTGTCCATTGGACTAATTCTTAAGTTTTACAGAGTATTCTCCTTACCTGTTGTCAAGGTATTCCTCAGAGCAGCCCAGTAGATCACCTGCTTCTTCCCACACTTAGGGATACATTTAAACAAATGGAGATGCTCTAAGCCTTTGATGAATTTGGCTTTGCTTTGAGGGAAAGCACTCCTCTCTCTATCTCCTGTCAATACTCTCTGATTCTAACTCTAACCTACTATCACTCCTACTTTAGCATAAAGTGAAAAAGAGCAGCCTAGATAGATACCTCACATAAACTTGTATTTGAGAACTTATTTCCCCCCAAATTTACAAGCATTTGGAATTAGTAACATCTGTGATGTTCTAAATGAAAACTTATTGTATTATTTATACAGTTTTTTTTGTTTGTTTGCTTTTTGAGATGGAGTCTTGCTCTGTCACCCAGGCTGGAGTGCAATGGCAAGATCTCAGCTCACTGCAACCTCCGCCTCCTGAGTTCAATAGATTCTCCTGCCTTGGCCTCCCAAGTAGCTGGGATCACAAGCAACCGCCATCACACCCAGCTAATTTTTGTATTTTTAGTAGAGATGGAGTTTCACCATGTTGGCCAGGCTGGTCTTGAACTTCTGACCTCAATGTTCCCCCCACCTCAGCCTCCCAAAGTGCTGGGATTGTAGGCTTGAGCCACTACACCCGGCCTATACAGTTTTTTTTCTAAACTTTCGTTCTCTCTCCTGGAAAATATTAGAAGTCATAAAGACGCTAACTAAATTTTCAGAAGGTAAATTGATGGAGATTTTTTGTCATATTTTGTCACCACACTACTCTTTAGCCTAAATTTTTAAACTCTTTACAAAGGTAACATCTGTATTGCTCGTGTAATTCTGCCTTTAGGATAATACTTGCTGTGGAAAATACTGCTAGCAATTTGGAAGAGGAGATCCAGCTACATACCTTAGAAAACGCAGGAGTTGACAGTCAAAATGTTTTGCCAATTCTAAACAGGGAAGTGAAAAACTGTTTAACAGAACTAGGTGACATGTATGCAGCTAGGCGGCAAGGAGGGGACGATTGGTTTTTCTCCCTGTTGTTTGACTAGGTGTATATATTTGCCATGTCTAAGTTAAACAGCTGATACAAATGCTCAATCCGAAGTCTCACTGCTTGAGTTGATTCTAGGTTACCTGACACCTGTAAAGATTTTTATAAGCTTTAGTCATTGTTCATGAGCTGATAGACAATGACCTTTGTAATATACTTCAGGTAATTATTAACTGCTTCAACTATGAGTTTGATGGTGATTGGTTTGCCACCCACTTGTGTTTACCTGGGTGTAAGAGTTGAGGGCACCTAAGAAGTTAGAGGGCACACAGTCCACACACAACCACCCTTACATCTGACCCCAATTTCAAGATCAGGGGTCCGTAAAACCACCTATTTCCTGGCAAATAACCACCTATCTCCAGCTCCTCTGGTCAATTTGATACCATGTGATCCCAAACTCCTAATCTAAACAACATTGTTGGTCTTTCTAGGGTGGTCGACGCCCACCCTAAATACTACGTGGAATGGTCTACCCTGACCCTAAAACACGTTGTTAGACTTCTGTGACCCAAGAGCACCAAGTAAACAAAGACACTCCCATAAGGCTTAGAAATTAACTCCCGGAAGTGAAGGGCAAAGTCTAGATCTCTTTCTGAGTAAGGTTAAATTCTTACTATACACTGGGGCTCATTAAATTAAATTGGATTTTGTAAAGTCGATTTTCAGGAAGAAATTTAAAAATATTTCATTTTTATAGTTTTGTTGAGTTATAACTTACATATAGTAAAATTTACTCATTCAAGTGTAGTTTGAATTTGGTAACTATATACAGTCACACATCCTCCACCACAATCCACACTTCTTTTGCTCTTAGAAAATTACCTTGTGCCCCTTTGTAGTCAGTCCTTGCCCCTATTCTTGTCCCTAGACAACCACTGATCTGCTTTTCATAGTATAGTTTTGTTTTTTCTAGAATGTCATATACAAAGAATTATACATTATGTAGTATTTTGTGTCTGCCTTTTAAAACATATCATAATAATGCTACTGAGATTCATGCATGTTGTTAAATATATCAGTGGTTAGTTCCTTTTAAATTACTGAGAAATATTCCATTGTGTGGATATAACACAGTTTATCTGTTCACTAGGTTTTTTGCTATTTGGGTTATTTCAATATTTAACTTTTTTTTTTTTTTTTTTTTTACTATTGTGAGTAATACTGCTTTAACAATTTGTGTATGTAATTTTATATATTTCATTTTTCTTGGAGAGTTAGATATATAGCCTTGAGATTGCAGAGTCATGTGGTGAGGATGTTTAACTTTATAAGAAATTATCAAGCTGTTTCCCAAAGTGGTTGCTGTACTATTTTGCATTCCCACTACAAAAGTAGGAGGGTTATATTTGCTTTACTTCCTAATATTTTGTATTATGGGACTTTTTGTTATTTGTTATATTTTATTTTATTTTATTTTTTTAGAGATAGGATCTCACTATGTTGCACAATTTGGAGTGCCATGGCTATTCATTGGCATGATTATAGCACACTACAGCCTCGAATTCCTGGCCTTAAGTGACCCTGAGGCTCCCAAATAGCTGGGACTATAGGTACAGATCACCATGCATGTCTCTGTTCTTTTTATTCTTAGCCATTCTAGTGAATCTGTAGTGGTATCTCATTGTGGTTTTAATTTGCATGTTTCTAATGACCGATGATGTTGACCATCTTTTTAAGTGCTGGTTGGCCATCCATCTGTTTTCTTTTGTGAAATATTCATATCTTGCATATTTTAAAACAAACTGGTTAGTCTTAATGAGTTATAAGCACTAAATCTGTATACAAGACCTTTGTTAGGTAAGTGTTTTGCAATTATTTTTTCTAATCTTTGGTTTGCTTTTTGTTTTCTTAATGGCATCTTTTGATGAGCAAAAGTTTTACATTTTGATGAAGTTGAATTTGTTTTTATTAATGGCTCATGTTTTTTGTGTACTATCTGAGAAATTACTGCCTTACCCCAAATTCACAATGATTTTTTTTGTGCTTTCTACTGAAAATTTTTTAGTTAGCTCTTAGGTTTATATATATGATTCATTTTGATTTAATTTTTGATTATGGCGTGAAGAAAAGGTCAAGGTTTATCTTTTTTCTCCCATACAAAAATACAGTTATTCCAGAAGCATTTATTGAAAGACTATCTTCACCATTGAATTA
This sequence comes from Hylobates moloch, assembly GCF_009828535.3. Classification (NCBI taxonomy): domain Eukaryota; kingdom Metazoa; phylum Chordata; class Mammalia; order Primates; family Hylobatidae; genus Hylobates; species Hylobates moloch. Next base: position 77,457,958 of record NW_026652285.1, read on the forward strand.
CTTTGCCACCTTTGTCAAAAATAGATTGTATTATAGGTTTGATGGCATGAAAGGAGGCTGATGGAGTTTCTAGTAATAGCAGCTACCCATATTATGGAGAAATAGAAATCGTTTACCACAAATTAAATAAGCGAGGACATCATCTTTTTAATAGCACTATTTTAAATAACTAGTTGCAGCAAATCATAATAAAAGAGATAAATAGAATATGTATAGGTGGTTAGAAAGAAAAATAATACTATTTGCCAGTGACAAGGGGCTATAACCTGGAATGTTTAGGAGATTCAACAAAAACATATCTTGAGATGAGGCGCTTAAATTATAGGTTATAAAACAGATGCCTTACTAAAGTCAGTCGTTTGTCTTATCAGTGCACAGAAAATACAATGAAAAATATAATACTCGTTTTATTAAAATAAAATCTAACAAGATATATGTGGGACCAAATACAGAGAGTTATAGTATTTTAATTAAAAAAAAAAAAAACAAGAGAGATACAATCTACTCCTGGTTGAGTAGTCTTAATATAGTAAAGATGACAATACTAACAAAGTTAATTTATAGATTTAATAAAATGCCAGTTAAGATCCCAGTAGGATGTGCATTGAACTTGATTGATAGTATAAATCACAGAGTAAAGGATCAGGGAAGAATTTCAGAGGGGAAATGTTTTTAAATTGTTTCTCATTCACAAAATAATTTGAAAGGATTAGAAGTAGGTGCATATATTGTAAGACAATGAAATGGGAATAAAAAAGATCAGGTGGCACACAGTGGAAGTGAAGAAGAGATGAGACCAGAAATCTAGGCTAAGTGTAGTTACTGACATTAAGCACTAAATTAGCTGTGAACTTTCTGGTTTTGAAGGCAGGAAGGGAAACATTTGGTTTTCACCATGGGTTGGGTATAAGACAACAGGGAATATTGGACACTTTGAACTTTCTATGTGTGTGCCCCATGTAAAGGAGATAGTTGCTGATTGGGGTGAGTTTTGGCATATGGGTAGATGGGGCCAGTGATGCTAAGTTTTCAAAAGAAGCTGGAAGTCTGTTAATGAGAAGAAGAGTGTATCAGTCTTACGATTTTTAAATGTTGGCAGTTAGCGTACTAGCCAAATAAAAGGTGGGAGCGAAGGGTTACTCATTGTGGGAATACAGATCGTGTATCTATAGTTGTCATTATCTAATTAATAATTGTGTCACTTAGAGGAGAATGAAAGGGGTATTGCCATTCTAGGCCGAAACCTGTTCCAAAGGACAACAACAAGACTACCTGGACATAGGTTAAGAACAGTGATGGGAACAAAATAGACTACTGTGAAAGTAGTCAGTGTTTAACAAAAAATATTGGGTTGAGTGATACTGTGAAGAAAGCTACATTTAGATCTACTTTAATCTCATACCATGCAAAATAAGTTCCACATGGGTTAAATATTTTAAAATCAATGTTCTACTTTGTATAATTGAATGAATATTATACTTTAATGGTTGTCATATTTTGTATAATTTCAATATTAGAAATGAATATTATACTTTGTATAATTTCAATAATTGATACATTGTTGAGGCAATAAAGAAATTAAATAAGGCTGGGCACGCTGGCTCATGTCTGTAATCCCAGCACTTTGGGAGGTCAAGGCAGGCGGATTACTTGAGGTCAGGAGTTCGAGACCAGCCTGGCCAACCCCCCTGTCTATTAAAAAAAAAAAAATACACCACCAGGCATGGTGGCGGGCACCTGTAATCCCAGCTACTTGGAAGGCTGAGACAGGAGAATTGCTTGAACCCAGGAGGCAGAGGTTGCAGTGAGCCAAGATCGCGCCATTGCACTACAGCCTGGGCAACAGAGCCAAACTCCGTCTCAAAAAAAAAAAAAAAGAAATTAAATAATACCAAGGTAGGCGTGTTTGATTATCAAAACTTTGATTCTCTGATATAAAAGCAATACAATGGGAACAACATTTAGAGTTTTTCTATAATAGGTAAGATTTTTCATGCAATTGGGGATGTGTCTGTATGGGTAGATCCAGTAGGCAGATAATCAAAGGACAGGTTACACTGTTGAAAATAACAACAGTAATGTTTGGCCTAAAGATCTTCATTTGTAAAATGAAAATAATAGCAGTACTTCCTTGGGTGTTTTAGAGGAGTAAAGATCATAAATCATGTATACTCCTTAGCACAGTGCCTGGCATCATGAACGTTAACTGTTGTTTATTATAATCATCTTCATTATCATCATCCAAAACAAGCTTCAAAGTTACTTATCAAGGCTTCATCCCTTTTTAACCTAGATGGGGAAAACACAGCTATTTTAACCGACTGTTACATTTATGTAGTTTACAAAGCACTCTCACATATTCTGTCTCATTGATTCTCACTATCCCTGGGAACTGCTTAAATTTTTTCTCAGGGGAGGCTTTCAGGGTTCCGTTTTTCATAGACACAGCTTGGTCTTTGTCATCACCCTTAATTGTTCTACCTATAAAATCAATTCAGAGTAATTCTAAACTTCCCCCACTCTCACCATGGGCTTCTCTCCTTCCATCTTGCATTGCATGTCCTTTTTTGCCCACTGCAGCCATTCTTCGACCTCTAGTCCTTTGACTCCTGTACTTTCTCCCAAGTGCTTTTTTTTTTTTTTGACAGAGTCTTGCTCTGTCACCCAGGCTGGAGTGCAGTTAACCCTCCCAGGTTCACACCATTCTCCTCCTCACCCTCAACTACTGGACTACAGGCCCCCACCACACCGGTAATTTTGTATTTCCCATAGTGCTGGGATTACAGGCGTGATCCACCACGCCCGGCATCTTTTTTTTTTTTTTTAAAGACAGAGTCTCACTCTGTGGTCTAGGTGGGAGTGCAGTGGGGCGATCTCGGCTCACTGCATCCTCCACCTCCTGGGTTCAAGTGATTCTCCTGCGTTAGCCTCCTGAGTAGCTGGGATTACATTTGTGTGCCACCACACTTGGCCAATTTTTGTACTTTTTTTGTAGAGATGGGGTTTCACTGTGTTGGCCAGGCTGGTCTCAAACTCCTGGCCTCAAGCAATCCACCTGCCTCGGCCTCCCAAAGTGCTGGGATTGCAGGCATGAGCCACCGCTCCTGGCCTCCAAGTGCTCTTTTTACTCTACTGTCATCCTTGTTTTTTGTTGTAATATAATTTTTTCATAATGTTGTGACAATATCTAGTGTATATCTGTGCCTTACTCTGTCTTACTCAGAGATCTGAAAGAAATCTGTGATAGGCAAAGGATTCCAAGGGACATTTCTCCAAAACAGCTATATGAATGGCTAACAGACACATGAAAAGATAGCAAACATCATTAGCTATTAAGAAATGCAAATCAAAACCACAATAAGTTACTATTTCACATCCACTAGAATAATTATAATAAAAAGGCAGTTACAGATGTTGGTGAAGATGTGGAGAAATTGGAGCCCTCATACGTTGCTGCTGGGAATGTAAAATGTGATAGCTGCTCTTGTAAACAATCTGACAGTCCATCAAAATATCAAACATAGAGTTACCATACGATCCAGCAATTCTACTCCTTCGTATCTACCCAAGAGAACTAAAAACAGATGTCTCCACAAAGACTTGTACATGAACATTCATAGCAGCTGCAGCATCTAATAGCCAAAAATAGAAAACAGCACAAATGTACATCAGCTGATGACAGGATAAACAAAATATGGTATATCCACACAATGAAAAGTTATTCAGCCATTAAAAGGAATGAAGTGCTTATATATGCCATGGCATGGATGAACCTTGAAAGTGTTATACTACATAAAAGAAGCCAGCCACATATTGTACAATTCTCTTTATATGAAATGCATAGAATAGACAAATGTATAGAGACATAAAGTAGTTGCCTAGGGCTGGGGAGTAGGCAGACATGGAAGGATCATGTATTCACTTGTTTTCTGTTGTCTACAGCAGAATACCTGCAACTGGGTAATTTATAAAGAAAAAGGAATGTATTTCTTATAATTATGGAGGTTAAGAAGTCCAAGATGGAGGGTCTACATCTGATGAGAGCCTTTTGCTGGTGGGGACTCTGTGCAGAGTCCTGAGATAGCTCAGGGTATCACATGATGAGGGGGTCGAGTGTGCTAATATGCTAGCTCACATCTCTCTTCTTACAAAGCCACCAATTCTCCTCCCATGATAATCCATTAATCCATTAACAAGGATGGAACTCTCATACCCCAATCACCTCTTAAAGGCACCACCTCTCAATACTGCCACACTGGGGATTAAATTTCAACGTGAGTTTTGGAGGGGACAAATATTTAAACCATAACAGCTGAGGAGTAATTCTAATGGATAGGAGGTTTCTTTTGGAGGTGACAAAAGGTTCTAAAATTAGATTGTAGTAATGGGATGAACAACTCAGTCAAATATACTTAAAACATTGAATTGCACACTTTACACAGGTGAATTTTATGGTATGTTAATTATATTTCAAAAAAGCTGATAAACTAAAAAGAAAATGAAATTTCTGGCCATTGGCCCATGACACATATTATTTCTCAGTATGAGTGCTGAAACAAGTTGATTTAGGAGTGTTCTTTCAATTTATTGGACTAAGTAGAAAATTGTTTTTTTTTTTCATGTGAAATGTTCTTTTTTAAGAGACCAGGTCTTGCTTTGTCACCTAGGCTGGAGTGCAGTGGTACCACCTTGGCTCACTGCAGCCTCGACCTCTTGGGCTTAAGTAATCCTCCCACCTCAGCCTCCCAAGTAGCTGGGACTACAGGCGTGTGTCACCACATCTGGCTAATTTTTGTATTTTTGTAGGGATGGGGTCTGGCTATGTTGCCCAGGCTAGTCTCAAACTCCTGGCCTCAAGTGATCCTCCTGCCCTTGTCTCCCAAAGTACTGGGATTACAGACGAGAGCTAATGCACCCAGCTAAAGTTGTTTTAATTTACTTTCTTGCCTCAGTTTATTCTAAGTAATATCATTTGCTATAAGTAACTCTTGGTTGCCATTCTGACAATTATGTCTCTGTCTATGGTACATGGATAAGCAGGAGACAGGCATTGTAGCTAAATAGGAGAGTCTTCCCCCGTGCTTTTCCAGTTCCATGCCTTTGCTTTGCAATGTTAGTATCTTCTTTGGCTCTTTCGTCATCTTGCTTTTTACTCTTACGAGGCCTTTGACAATCTATTCGAAACTATGAAGTATAAAATCTGTCTTCAGAAAAATACATATGGATTTGCACATCAGATTTTGCTTATGATTTCTGGAGGCTCACAGATTTCACCCAGGTTAAGAATCTTAACCCTACACACTGACTTAGGTGAGCTCATGCACTCCCAGGGGAAAGCTACCATTTATATGCTGATTATTCCAAAATCACTATCGCCTGTCCAGATTTCTCTGCTAGAACCCTACAGCCAACTGTATAGGTCCATTTGGACACTTCATAGGCATCTCCAACTTAAATTGTCTGCAGTTGGAACGTAATACTTGTCCTTCTATACTCTGCTGCTCCTCCTGAGTCCCCTATCTTACAGAATTGAGCAGGATTCCAAACCAGAATGTCCTAGCCATTTAGTCTGAGATGCTAAGCATTATCTTTAATTTTTTTCCTTTCCCCCTATGTATAATCAGTCATAAAGTTTTCTTCATTCTGTCTAAACTTTTGAAATCTCCTTTTTATTCACATTCCCACCCTAGTTCAAGTCATCATTTCTTGGTAGAAATTTAGTAGCCTCCTGGCCAGTCTCTTTTCTCTTGCTTGCCTCTGACTCATTCTGCACCTTGCAGCTGGTGAGCTCCCAGTGGCTTCCCAGTGTCTTTAAGATGAACTCCAAACTTTCTAACATCTTTTTTTTTTGAGACTGAGTCTTACTTTGTCACCCAGGCTAGAGTACAGTGGTGCAATCTCAGCTCACTGCAACCTCCACTTCCCAAGTTCAAGCAGTTCTCCTGCCTCAGCCTCCCAAGTAGCTGGGATTACAGGCGCACACCACCACACCTGGCTAATTTCTGTATTTTTAGTAGAGACAGGGTTTCACCATGTTGGCCAGGCTGGTCTTGAACTCCTGACTTCAAGTGATCCGTCCACCTCGGCCTCCCAAAGTGCTGGGATTTACAGGCGTACCATTTATAAGGCCCTGCATGATCTAGCATCAGCTTGCCTGTCCAGCCGTCTATGAACCATCTTGACCATTTTCTTGTTTTCAGCTGTGCCATGCTCCCTTTTACCTTTTTGCCTTTGCCTGCCCTGTTCCTGCCCTGTTCCTACCCCCTTTCATCCACGCTGGTTAACTCTTACTCATTCTTTAGGTCCCAGCTTTAGATATCGCTTCCTCAGGACACCTATCTTGATTTTCCATTAATGGGGTACGTTTGATGCCTCCTCTATAATCCTGTTTTCCCTGCTCTAGCACTAGCACACTGTTTGTAATTGTCTTCTTACTCTCTGGATTGTGAACACTAAGAAGGGGGATACTTACTTGTGTGGTCTTATTTATCATCATATCTTTAGTACTTATTTAGGCCTGCACCTGGCAGAATAGGTGTTTAATAAAATTCTTTTGAATAAACGAGAGTATTTCTCTGTTCCTGAAATATCTTCTTCCCTACCTTCACTCCCCTCTGGCCCCACTTAGCAAAATCTTATATAATTACCATCTGTTTATTAATTTGGGAAATATGCAGCTTCTTCTTTATTCCAGGCATCATTTTAGGCACTAAGGATGTAGGGATGAATTAAGCAGTCAACTATCTCTGCCCTGTTGGAGCTGATATTCTACTAGTGGTGGTGGTGGAAAATAAACAAATAAGTAAAATACACAGTGTGTGAGCGAGTGTAAGTCTGAGGAGAAACAAAGCAGGAAAGATGAAGGCACATCAGAGTAGAAAGTTGGCATTTTAGACAGGCTGGCCAGCGAAGGCTTCACTGAGAAGATGTCTTTTGAATGAAGACTTGAAAGGAGGGAAGGAGCTAGCTCTGTTGCTATCTAGAAAAAGAACATTCCAGGCAGATAGGCAGTGCAGCAGCCCCAAGGTGAGAGTGTGCCAGGTTGCTTGAAGAACAGAAAGGAGACCAGTGGGAGACCAGGCGAAGGTGAGGTTAGAGAGGTGCACATTCTCTGAGTATTGCTGTCTTAGTCTGATCCTTGGGCTTCCTCTGCAGTTTAAAGTTATTTTCAACTCTCAGTGCTGTGAATTACCAGAAAGGGCCATGGAAATTTCTCTTCATAGCAGTTGCCTGTAAATCAAGGTCTACAGAAGTGCTGGTGGGGGAGGCTGCCATGCTGTTTAGAATTCAATTGCCTCTTTGGGGGTTGGTGAGATGGATCCTTAGGTTTTAGTTTTAACAAATGGCACCTCTTCCTTAGGAGATGTTTGCCTCTTCCTAATTAGGATTGAGGAAGCAGTGGGGAAAGGCACACCCCTGTCAGCAACCTCATGGGTTGGGTTTCTTGGGTTTCACCAACTCTGGTGTGCTGGCCCCATAGTTCTCTCCTAGTATAACAGGGCTCTTCTGGGGGCATTTGGGTCCCACCCCAGATTAGAAGACTGGACTTGCCTTGCTGGCACCCCAACGCCAGCCCCTCTGGAAATAAGAGGCCTCCTGGGCAGAATTCCACTGTGGGTGGAGTACAGATCTGTGGGGCTCTCTGTAGCCTATGTTTAGCAATAACAAGCCTCCGCTAGGCTGTCATGGTTTTCAGTTTGGTATGACTCACTCACGGCAACACTCTCTGTGGAAAGGGGCTATAAATTGTAAATTGATATGAGGTAATAATTGGAAAAATGATCAGACGCCATTTTTATTCCCCTCTGGGGAAGACACATGTCAGGAATCACTAAAGCAGAACGTGACAGAGGGATTTTTCAGCCAGCTTTCTAGCTTTAGTGCTGCAGTGCTCCCATCCTGATTAGAGAGGAGAGCAGCCAAATTCAGCAGGAGGCAGCCAAATTCGGCAGGAGGCGGCCAGCAGACCTAGTATCTGCTTGCCACCTTTTGCTCCAAAAAGCCTTGTCGCAGAGTTGCCATGGCAGCAGGAGGCAATTTAATGGCAAAGGCTCATCTCTGGAGCAGCGCTGCTGTTCCCCAGCCATTCCCTCTCTAGCCTTCAATTCGAGGGGCTGGCCATACCAGGGTATCACTGTTCCGTGGCCATTTGAGTACATGTTGCCTAATGGAAGAGCTGTAAGATCTTTCAGATTCTAGGGATGGCTACATCTTCTATTCCCTGCTTCTCCTTGGTGCATAGCTCTTTGATACCCCATCTTATAGTCGACTTTATCAGATTATTTGCAGTTCCTTAAATATGCTCTTTCATGATTCTGTGCTTTTAGACATGCAGTTTCCTCTGCCTAGAGTGCTCCCTTCCCCATCTGTCTGGAAAATTCCTACTCAATTTCAAAATATGGCTTAGATACTGCCTCCTCCTCCTTAATGGTTTCTCTAACCCCTTATCCTCCATGCAGAATTACACAATTTCCACTGCCATCTCAGCCTTGCCTCCTATCACATGGTTTTAAAATGACTGTATATATTTTTGTGTGTTCTTCTCTAGACTGTAACTTACTTGCATTCAAGAATTGTATTTTATGAATTTGGTATCCAAAGGGTCTAGCCCAGGAGTATACACCTAGTAATGTTTGTTATAAATGAAGTTTTTCTTATCCTATTTAATTCCTGTCACGTGAGTGTTGCATACCGCATAGAGTACAGCCCTATATCATGTACAGGTAGGGCTTGGTCTGCCAGGGATCCCAGAAGATTGCACTGATTTAATCAACTGACTTGACTGGTCTATACCTCACTTTCCTTTACATTTATTCTCACTTTACAGTTGGAACTGGAAAGTTAGGTTAGTCACCCAGCTTGCCAGTCAGTTCCATCATTTGTTGAATTAGGATGTTAAGAGGCTAAAGCCTGTAATGCTTTGTGACTCTAAGTAAATTATTGGTGAATCTTATTTTCTTTACCTTCTCCTATCTTCAGTAAAGAAAGTAAAAGCAAAACAGAAGTTTAAGCCAGTTTTAAACCTTCTGTGGGATCGTATCATTCATTTTCGTCTTGCTTTGAGTGCAGCTTTAAAAGTCACTTCTTTTGTGGCTCTTATCTTTTTTCCTGAGTTTCAGTGATATAATGTCCCACCTTTGTCTCTTTTCCCTGTTTTCATCTTTGGTGCATCTGTCCCCCTCGTTCACCTCGTAGACAGAGCATTTTATTCAGACATCTCTCCTTTTCCTGCCTTTTGGGATAATTTGTTACTGTATCTCAAAAATATCCATTTAAAAATAAACCTTTTTCTCTTCCTCAGATGATTTCTGGAAACCACCCCAACTGTAATAAATACACATTTACATGCCTTACCTGCTGTCCTCTGTAATGTTTGCTTTGCAGTTTGGTCTGAGCATTTTTCTCCATTCCCATCTACCTTTTAAGTTCAAAGCTTACCTAGGCTGTTTTGCAATTCCCTTTGCAAATGCATTTCTGTATCATCTGATCATGCTATGTGCATATTGTATATGCCAATGCCTGCAGGTGTCTAGGCTGTTTTGTTTATAGAGTATTTTTCTCTTACTGCTTCTTGTCTTTCATTCTCACTTTTGGTATTTTTTTTATTCCTGTTCCTCTAAAGGATATGAAACTTAAAGCTGTATTTAAGTTATTAATGAGCTCAGTAAAAGATTCACTGAAGATAACAACGACAAACTTGCTCTTAACTTAGGTTTATGGATTATCTGTGACATGGGCTCTCCACCTTGGAGATGGCATAGAGAAGGAGGAGGTATGGAGGCCAAGGCACATAATCAGAGTTGGCCTGAGAAGCTTTTTCAAAATGTATGTGCTGCATCTCTTTCCTGATCCTTGCCCTATTGGGAGTGAACGTAGGCAGATACTGCGTGTTACCCTCTCAGCTGAAATACTCATCTGTAGTTTTCAGTTACAAAAATCTGGTCAATACCATGCTTATTATGATTATTTGTTTCATTGTCAAAAAATAAAAACTATCAGTTCGTTTCAAATGAAAACTGAAAAACTAATGTAAGCATTTATTTACCTGGTTAAGGACGTTTTCCAATGAAAAGGCAAGAAAGTGCAGTTTTAATAAATCATAAATTGGTTTTATACAAGCACTTGGCCTCCTGTAAATATTCAGGTAAATATGAATTAAAGTATAATTACTTGTAAGCATGTTGCCATGGATTGGATAAACTTCAGAATGCTGGAAACAATGTTCAAAGTTAATAGAGAACAGTTAAAGTTACTAATAATATTTGTAAGAAATATTTTGGAATAGTGCAGAATGGAAACCGTGAAACTCAGAATCAGAGGTACTAGGTTTGAATTCATGCTTTGGCACCTACTAGCTCTCTTGGGCCTGGTAGTTAGGTCTCAAGGCCTGAGTTTTAACATCTTTGGAATGGTTAACCCTACCTCACAGAGTTGTTGCAAAGATCAAATAAAGTCTTGAATGTGACAGTGACTAATACCTACACACCCAACAAATGTTAATAGAATCTTAACCTAAGGTCAAGGTCTCTATGTTATTTTTAACTTTATGTGTGTGCATTTGAATATGTGAAATGCATAGAGAATTAAGCTTAATATCTTTTCTTTTCTTTTCCTTCTTTCTTCCTTCCTTCCTTCCTTCCTTCCTTCCTTCCTTCCTTCCTTTCTTCTTTCTTTCTTTCCTTTTTTTTTTTTTTTTATTATACTTTAGGTTTTAGGGAACATGTGCACAATGTGCAGGTTTGTTACATATGTATCCATGTGCCATGTTGATTTCCTGCACCCATTAACTCGTCATTTAGCATTAGGTATATCTCCTAATGCTGTCCCTCCCCTCTCCCCGCAACCCACAACAGTCCCCGGAGTGTGATGTTCCCCTTCCTGTGTCCATGAGTTCTCATTGTTCAATTCCCACCTATGAGTGAGAACATGCGGTGTTTGGTTTTTTGTCTTTGTGATAGTTTACTGAGAATGATGATTTCCAGTTTCATCCATGTCCCTACAAAGGACATGAACTCATCATTTTATGGCTGCATAGTATTCCATGGTGTACATGTGCCACATTTTCTTAATCCAGTCTATCGTTGTTGGACATTTGGGTTGGTTCCAACTCTTTGCTATTGTGAATAGTGCCGCAATAAACATACGTGTGCATGTGTCTTTATAGCAGCATGATTTATAGTCCTTTGGGTATATACCCAGTGATGGGATGGCTGGGTCAAATGGTATTTCTAGTTCTAGATCCCTGAGGAATCGCCACACTGACTCCCACAATCGTTGAACTAGTTTACAGTCCCACCAACAGTGTAAAAGTGTTCCTATTTCTCCACATCCTCTCCAGCACCTGTTGTTTCCTGCTTTTTTAATGATGGCCATTCTAACTGGTGTGAGATGGTATCTCACTGTGGTTTTGATTTGCATTTCTCTGATGGCCAGTGATGATGAGCATTTCTTCATGTGTTTTTTGGCTGCATAAATGTCTTCTTTTGAGAAGTGTCTGTTCATGTCCTTCGCCCACTTTTTGATGGGGTTGTTTGTTTTTTTCTTGTAAATTTGTTTGAGTTCATTGTAGATTCTGGATATTAGCCCTTTGTCAGATGAGTAGGTTGCAAAAATTTTCTCCCATTCTGTAGGTTGCCTGTTCACTCTGATGGTAGTTTCTTTTGCTGTGCAGAAGTTCTTTAGTTTAATTAGATCCCATTTGTCAATTTTGGCTTTTGTTGCCATTGCTTTTGGTGTTTTAGACATGAAGTCCTTGCCCACGCCTATGTCCTGAATGGTATTGCCTAGGTTTTCTTGTAGGATTTTAATGTTTTTAGGTCTAACATTTAAGTCTTTAATCCATCTTGAATTAATTTTTGTATAAGGTGTAAGGAAGGGATCCAGTTTCAGCTTTCTACATATGGCTAGCCAGTTTTCCCAGCACCATTTATTAAATAGGGAATCCTTTCCCCATTTCTTGTTTTTGTCAGGTTTGTCAAAGATCAGATAGTTGTAGCTATGCGGCGTCATTTCTGAGGGCTCTGTTCTGTTCCATTGATCTATGTCTCTGTTGTGGTACCAGTACCATGCTGTTTTGGTTACTGTAGCCTTGTAGTATAGTTTAAAGTCAGGTAGCGTGATGCCTCCAGCTTTGTTCTTTTGGCTTAGGATTGACTTGGCGATGCGGGCTCTTTTTTGGTTCCATATGAACTTTAAAGTAGTTTTTTCCAATTCTGTGAAGAAAGTCATTGGTAGCTTGATGGGGATGGCATTGAATCTATAAATGACCTTGGGCAGTATGGCCATTTTCACGATATTGATTCTTCCAACCCATGAGCATGGAATGTTCTTCCATTTGTTTGTATCCTCTTTTATTTCATTGAGCAGTGGTTTGTAGTTCTCCTTGAAGAGGTCCTTCACATCCCTTGTAAGTTGGATTCCTAGGTATTTTATTCTCTTTGAAGCAATTGTGAATGGGAGTTCACTCATGATTTGGCTCTCTGTTTGTCTGTTATTGGTGTACAAGAATGCTTGTGATTTTTGTACATTAATTTTGTATCCTGAGACTTTGCTGAAGTTGCTAATCAGCTTAAGGAGATTTTGGGCTGAGACAATGGGGTTTTCTAGATATACAATCATGTCATCTGCAAACAGTGACAATTTGACTTCCTCTTTTCCTAGTTGAATACCCTTTATTTCCTTCTCCTGCCTGATTGCTCTGGCCAGAACTTCCAGGACTATGTTGAATAGGAGCAGTGAGAGAGGGCATCCCTGTCTTGTGCCAGTTTTCAGAGGGAATGCTTCCAGTTTTTGCCCATTCAGTATGATATTGGCTGTGGGTTTGTCATAGATAGCTCTTATTATCTTGAGATACGTCCCATCAATACCTAATTTATTGAGAGTTTTTAGCATGAAGGGTTGTTGAATTTTGTCAAAGGCCTTTTCTGCATCAATTGAGATAATCATGTGGTTTTTGTCTTTGGTTCTGTTTATATGCTGGATTACATTTATTGATTTGCGTATGTTGAACCAGCCTTGCATCCCAGGGATGAAGCCCACTTGATTATGGTGGATAAGCTTTTTGACGTGCTGCTGGATTCAGTTTGCGAGTATTTTATTGAGGATTTTTGCATCAATGTTCATCAAGGATATTGGTCTGAAATTCTCTTTTTTGGTTATGTCTCTGCCAGGCTTTGGTATCAGGACGATGCTGGCTTCATAAAATGTGTTAGGGAGGATTCCCTCTTTTTCTATCGATTGGAATAGTTTCAGAAGGAATGGTACCAGTTCCTCCTTGTACCTCTGGTAGAATTCAGCTGTGAATCCATCCAGTCCTGGACTCTTTTTGGTTGGTAAGCTATTGATTATTGCCACAATTTCAGAACCTGTTATTGGTCTATTCAGAGATTCAACTTCTTCCTGATTTAGTCTTGGGAGGGTGTATGTGTCGAGGAATTTATCCATTTCTTCTAGATTTTCTAGTTTATTTGCATAGAGGTGTTTGTAGTATTCTCTGATGGTAGATTGTATTTCTGTGGGATCGGTGGTGATATCCCCTTTTTCATTTTTTATTGCATCTATTTGATTCTTCTCTCTTTTCTTCTTTATTAGTCTTGCTAGTGGTCTATCAATTTTGTTGATCTTTTCAAAAAACCAGCTCCTGGATTCATTAATTTTTTGAAGGGTTTTTTGTGTCTCTATTTCCTTCAGTTCTGCTCTGATTTTAGTTATTTCTAGCCTTCTGCTAGCTTTTGAATGTGTTTGCTCTTGCTTTTCTAGTTCTTTTAATTGTGATGTTAGGGTGTCAATTTTGGATCTTTCCTGCTTTCTCTGGTGGGCATTTAGTGCTATAAATTTCCCTCTACACACTGCTTTGAATGTGTCCCAGAGATTCTGGTATGTTGTATCTTTGTCCTCATTGGTTTCAAAGAACATTTTTATTTCTGCCTTCATTTCATTATGTACCCAATAGTCATTCAGGAGCAGGTTGTTCAGTTTCCATGTAGTTGAGCAGTTTTGAGTGAGTTTCTTAATCCTGAGTTCTAGTTTGATTGCACTGTGGTCTGAGAGAGAGTTTGTTATAATTTCTGTTCTTTTACATTTGCTGAGGAGAACTTTACTTCCAACTATGTGGTCAATTTTGGAATAGGTGTGGTGTGGTGCTGAAAAAAATGTATACTCTGTTGATTTGGGGTAGAGAGTTCTGTAGATGTCTATTAGGTCCACTTTGTGTAGAGCTGAGTTCAATTCCTGGATATCCTTGTTAACTTTCTGTCTCATTGATCTGTCTAATGTTGACAGTGGGGTGTTAAAATCTCCCATTATTATTGTGTGGGAGTTTAAGTCCCTTTGTAGGTCACTCAGGACTTGCTTTATGAATCTGGATGCTCCTGTGTTGGGTGCATATATATTTAGGATAGTTAGCTCTTCTTGTTGAATTGATCCCTTTACCATTATGTAATGGCCTTCTTTGTCTCTTTTGATCTTTGTTGGTTTAAAGTCTATTTTATCAGAGACTAGGATTGCAACCCCTGCCATTTTTTGTTTTCCAGTTGCTTGATAGATCTTCCTCCATCCCTTTATTTTGAGTCTATGTGTGTCTCTGCACGTGAGATGGGTTTCCTGAATACAGCACACTGATGGGTCCTGACTCCTTATCCAGTTTGCCAGTCTGTGTCTTTTGATTGGAGCATTTAGCCCATTTACATTTAACGTTAATATTGTTATGTGTGAATCTGATCCTGTCATTATGATGTTAGTTGGTTATTTTGCTCTTTAGTTGATGCAGTTTCTTCCTAGCCTCGATGGTCTTTACAATTTGGCATGTTTTTGCAGTGGCTGGTACCGGTCATTCCTTTCCATGTTTAGTGCTTCCTTCAGGAGCTCTTTTAGGGCAGGCCTGGTGGTGACAAAATCACTCAGCGTTTGCTTGTCTGTAAAGTATTTTATTTCTCCTTCACTTATGAAGCTTAGTTTGGCAGGATAGCAAATTCTGGGTTGAAAATTCTTTTCTTTAAGAATGTTGAATATCGGCCCCCACTCTCTTCTGGCTTGTAGAGTTTCTGCTGAGAGATCAGCTGTTAGTCTGATGGGCTTCCCTTTGTGGGTAACCCGACCTTTCTCTCTGGCTGCCCTTAACATTTTTTCCTTCATTTCAACTTTGGTGAATCTGACAATTATGTGTCTTGGAGTTGCCCTTCTCGAGGAGTATCTTTGTGGCGTTCTCTGTATTTTCTGAATCTGAATGTTGGCCTGCCTTGCTAGATTGGGGAAGTTCTCCCGGATAATATCTTGCAGAGTGTTTTCCAACTTGTTTCCATTCTCCCCGTCATTTTCAGGTACACTAATCAGACGTAGGTTTGGTCTTTTCACATAGTCCCAAATTTCTTGGAGGCTTTGTTCATTTCTTTTTATTCTTTTTTCTCTAAACTTCCCTTCTCTCTTCATTTCATTCATTTCATCTTCCATCAGCGATACCCTTTCTTCCAGTTGATCGCATCTGCTACTGAGGCTTCTGCAATCTTCGCGTAGTTCTGGAAACTTGGCTTTCAGTTCCATCTGCTCCTTTAAGCCCTTCTCTCCATTGGTTATTCTAGTTATCCATTCTTCTAATTTTTTTTCAAAGTTTTTAACTACTTTGCTATTGTTTTGAATTTCCTCTCGTAGCTCAGAGTAGTTTGATCATCTGAAGCCTTCTTCTCTCAACTCGTCAAAGTCATCCTCCATCCAGCTGTGTTCCATTGCTGGTGAGGAACTGCGTTCCTTTGGAGGAGGAGAGGTGCTCTGCTTTTTAGAGTTTCCAGTTTTTCTGCTCTGTTTTTTCCCCATCTTTGTGGTTTTATCTACTTTTGGTCTTTGATGGTGGTGATGTACAGATGGGTTTTTGGTGTGGATGTCCTTTCTGTTTGTTAGTTTTCCTTCTACCAGACAGGACCCTCAGCTGCAGGTCTGTTGGAGTTTACTAGAGGTCCACTCCAGACCCTGTTTGGCTGGGTGTCAGCAGCGGTGGCTGCAGAACAGCGGATTTTCGTGAGACCACAAATTCAGCAGTCTGATAGTTCTTCTGGAAGTTTTGTCTCAGAGGAGTACCTGGCCGAGTGAGGTGTCAGTCTGTCCCTACTGGGGGGGTGCCTCCCAGTTAGGCTGCTCAGGGGTGAGGGACCCACTTTAGGAGGCAGTCTGTCCGTTCTCAGATCTCCAGCTGCATGCTGGGAGAACCACTACTCTCTTCAAAGCTGTCAGTCAGACAGGGACATTTAAGTCTGTGGAGGTTCCTGCTGAGTTTTTGTTTGTCTGTGCCCTGCCCCCAGAGGTGGAGCCTACAGAGGCAGGCAGGCCTCCTTGAGCTGTGGTGGGCTCCACCCAGTTCGAGCTTCCTGGCTGCTTTGTTTACCTAAGCAAGCCTGGGCAATGGCGGGCGCCACTCCCCCAGCCTCGCTGCCGCCTTGCAGCTTGATCTCAGACTGACGTGCTAGCAATCAGCGAGACTCCGTGGGCATAGGATCCTCCGAGCCAGGTGCGGGACACAATCTCCTAGTGTGCCGTTTTCCAGGCCCGTTGGAAAAGCGCAGTATTAGGGTGGGACTGACCCGATATTCCAGGTGCCGTCTGTTACCCCTTTCTTTGACTAGGAAAGGGAACTCCCTGACCCCTTGCGCTTCCCGAGTGAGGCAATGCCTCGCCCTGCTTCGGCTCGCGCACAGTGCGCTTCACCGACTGTCCTGCACCCACTGTTTGGCACTCCCTAGTGAGATGAAACCGGTACCTCAAGCAGAAATGCAGAAATCATCCGTCTTCTGTGTCGCTGGGGCTGGGAGCTGGAGACCGGAGCTGTTCCTATTCGGCCATCTTGGCTCCCCAGCTCGAATCCTTTTTTTTTTTTTTTTTTTTGACAGCGTCTCGCTCTGTTGCCCAGGCTGGAGTGCGGTGGTGCGATCTCGGCTCACTGCAACCTCCACTTCCCCGGTTCAAGCAATTCTTATGCCTCAGCCTCCCAAGTAGCTGGGATTACAGGTGCCTGCCACCACGCTCAGCTAATTTTTGTGTTTTTGGTAGAGATGGGATTTCACCATGTTGTCCAGGCTTGTCTCCAACTCCTGACCTTAAGCAATCTGCCCGCCTTGGCCTCCCAAACTGCTGGGTTTATAGGCTTGAGCCACTGCGCCTGGCCAGCTTAATATGTTCTTAGACTGTGGCGGGCAGGTAAGATACGGAATGTAAACATGTGATGTATGTGAGTGTGTATTTCTTTGAGATACCATTTCAAGTAAGTTTTTAGATCTTTTCAAACCATATACACAGGCTGAAAAATGTGCAATGTTAATTTTACAGTGTTGTAGTCATGGTAGCATTCTTCTCACCCTCCTGTTCTTGTTTTCCTTGTGCTGGATTTGTTTTGGGAGCCTACTTGGTTCTCAAGGGTAATGACCTTACCCTTAGTCATGAATACTCCTACACAGATTTTTTTTTTTCTAAATGAAAACTGAGTGTTAGTATTGTATCCCTGTTTTATGCCCATATAAGAAAGTGTTGAGTTTAGTTCCTTACTATGAAATGTAAAATGTATGGAAAACAAATAGTATTCTTAATGGTAATGACACGAATCACTGAGTGCATACTATGTTAGTTGCTTTATATATATTATTGATCACGTTACAACAAACTATAAAATAGGTGATATGTAATTTTTCAGATAAGGAAACTGAGGCTCAGAAGGATAAATATATTTTCCAAGGTCAGAGAACTATTAAGAGAGAACCAGAAAGCAAGTTCACATTGGTCTGACTAAAGCAAGGGATAAGGTTGCTGCCCAGTCACTAGCATAAATCAAAGGAATATGTTTTAAGGTATAAAAGAAGTTAGAAATATAATAGGGATACTTTTGCCCTTGGAAGAGCCTGAAGCCTACAGGACAGACAGTGCATCTATTCTCAAGAGGTTGTCATTGATCCAGCCTGGGCCCAGCAGCAAGGCCCTGCCAGCTTCTGGCTTTTTTTTTCCTTTTTCCTAAGCTTCTTTTTCTACTGTGATGTGATTTCCCCAGATGGTTCTCAAGGCATTGCTCATCACTTAAAACTGTGTACTCAATGCCTGTCTCCCATCCCAGTTCCACTGCCCACCTCCTGCCCCATAGAGAAACACACACCAGAATTACTGTGAGAATTAAATGAGTTAATACATGTAAAGGGTTTAATACAGTGTCTGATAAATAGTAAGTACTCAATAAAATTGGCTATCATTTTTAAAGGTCTTTATCATTAAGTATTATTAGGCCAGGCGCAGTGGCTCATCATACCTGTAATCCCAGCACTTTGGGAGGCCAAGGCAGGTGGATCACCTGAGGTCAGGAATTCAAGACCAGCCTGGCCAACATGGTGAAACCCCATCTCTACTAAAAATACAAAAATTAGCCAGGTGTGATAGTAGGTACCTGTAATTCCAGCTACTCAGGAGGCTGAGGCAGGAGAATCGTTTGAACCTGGAAGGCTGAGGTTGCAGTCAGCTGAGACCTCACCATTGCACTCCAGCCTGTGCGACAGAGCAGAATTCCATCTCAAAAAAAAAAAAAAAGTATTCTTAGTAGTGATGGTGGTGGTGATGGCAATGGTAGCAGTGATAGTGGTGGTGGTGGTGGTAGTGGTAGCAGTAGTGGTTGATTCAAAGGTTTTATGACACTTTTCTCAAGGACCTGATTGTTCCCTGTCCAGAATCTGTCTTTGTGCAATTCATTATACAGGGTCACAGGCATAGACATGCTTAGTCAGACGCCCAGGATAGAAGAAGGGAGAATTAGTAAGAGAATGCTTGTTTCTACTCAGAAATTGCCAGAAACAATTCTCTGTATGCCCTGCTTCCTTGTTATCAGCCATGGAAACAGTCCACAAAACCTACTTCTAAACCTCATCTTTCTGCCTGGCTTTTTTTCTTTCCTTCTATCTGTATAGATAGAACATTAATGGGTTTGGAGTCACTGATAGGGTCACACACACACATTTTTTTTTTTTTTTAGTTTGGTAAGTTATACCTGATCTTCGTGCCGGGTTCCCAGTCCCCTTGCTGTGCTGAAATGTGCAGTGTTACTTGATCTGCAAAGGCCTCTGTAGTAGTCCCCCTTTTTTTCCTACTTATTTTTTTTTCCTTTATAGTTTCCATTTTAGCATATGTATTGACTTTACCTTTTCTGCTTTTCAGTTTGTTCTCCTAATTTTTATATTAGGTTATATTTCCTGTTCCAGATTTGAAACCACATTTTGCATAGCAACAGAGTTTAACTGTGTGAAAGGCTATTGACAGATGCATGATTTTATAAAACTTCCTATGGACTCAGTGGAATTGAACCCTGGCTGGAGATTCATTTTAGTTGGAAGCATTCCTTGTACTCCCTTCCTTGATCCGTATTATTGCACTTAGCTTATCTCGGTTGAGAATGTTTAGGCCTTACTTTCTCTTTGAGCAAATGTTAGCATCTACAATCTTTGTCATCTCATCTACTTTATAACATTAAAAATACATGCTTTAGTGTGCTTTCTAATTAATCTTCCTTTTCCTAAAATACAAGTATACAGGACTTAAAGGGTATAATTTCAGATTTGGGGATTATTTTATCTATCTGTAATGGACAGTATTTAAACTATTAAACAATATTTACTGCAGTTATATCAGTTCAAAAGTAATTGGCATTCTTTCTAGAAGATGTGGATTCTGAAAGGTAAAATAAATTAAAAATCACTTTATTTTAACACCCAGAGATGACTGTAGTTGAAGTGTTGGTGTATTTCCCTCTAGTCTCCATTTAACTTTATATATTCGGTTGTATATATTCATTGATATCTATAATATATATTAATTTTTGGAATTATATAATTCTGTTTATATGAATTATATGTAATGAATGAATTATATGTATTAACTAAAGTTTACTGTTTATATATAAACTTATTCATGCTATATTATATAGCAGTATTATGATATTCCAATAATTTTTTTTGGTACAAGTTTGACAAAATAAGAAGAAAATTAATGATTTGAAGAAAACTAAAATAGATGATTTCTGATTATAAAATATGCATGTACACAATACAAACATTTAAATATTAGAAGAATAGATCATGAAAATTATAAGTCCTACAATTCCCCAATTCCCACTGTTAGTCTGTTTATAAGCAATTTTAAAAAACTGTATTGATGATGAGATTTTTATCGTGGAGGAATGTGGAATAGATGTTCTTTGCTCTAGGCTTAGTGAAATATGCAGGGAGCCACAATGTGTTTTGTGAAATAATATCTCAGTTTTTTTCTCCATGCTTTAGGTATGTATTCTTTTTGGATCCATGCAACCTGGACTTGATAAACCGGAAGATTAAGTCTGTAGCACTGTGTGTAGCAGCATGTCCAAGGCAAGAACTGAAAACTCTGAGTGATGTTCAGAAGTTTGCAGAGATAAATGGTGAGACGTTAGGCCATCCAAATCTATGACCTGTCACCTTGTTCTCTTTGTTAAATATAAATTTGCCCTAGTGTTAAATAAATTATCAAGGAACCTTAGATAATTGAAGTAATTTTGGACTTCCTTGCTAAAAAATATTATAGTCACCCAGGGAGCTTGTTAAACTCCAGATTCCTGGGCCCCACCTAGTGAAATTCTGACTGAGTGGGTCTTTGTGCTCTGGAAGTTAGTATTTTTTAAATAAATATCTCAGGTGACTTTGATGTAGTCTATGAGTATTTGGAAATTACTAAACCACTCTATGTAAAATTTGTTTCTTCCAAGTATTGGTTAAAAGTATTTCAATTTACATATATATAAATTGAAACAAATTTTATATATTGAAATAATATATATATGTGTGTGTGTGTGTGTGGTGTGTGTGTGTGTGTGTGTGTGTGTGTGTGTGTGTGTGTATGTAAAACCCTGGTTAGCAATGTAACATATGCATATTATAGGAAATTTGAAAAGTTCAGAAAAAATAAGAAGTAGAAATTTAAATTCCAGCATTAGTAGTTTTTCAATGAGTCAGTGTGTATATAGTTTTGTGTTTTGCTTTTTAAATTTAATGTTCTGTCATAGCTCTTTTTCTGATATTAATTGTGAGCAGCTTTGAGGCTAAACAGGGGAATTAGCTGAGAAAACTAACATAGTTTCCTGAAATCTAGCTCTGTTCTCTGAGGCATTTTATCTCTAGGTACCATCCTCAGGTCCACATGGCTTGCCTCAGTTCTCTTCAGAGAATCGTCTTTTTAACCACCCTTTGTAGAGGTCCATGTTTTTGAATTTCCTTGAGGTTTCATGCTTGTATTTTGTGTGTAGGAATCCTCAGAGCTGCCTTGGTCCTGCCCACATCCACAGCCTGGTGCTGGTTGCTTGGAACAAGGACCGACCCAAGTATCCAGTGGGTACAACTTCTAGCTGGGTGGATAGACAACCTGGAACCATAGCTCTACACACACTAGCATGGCTCCAGTGTCTTCCAGTTGAGGATGCTAGCCTGCTGAAGGCAGGAGGACTGCAGCCTTCCAGGCTGGCAGTATCCCTGTTCCGTTGTTCCATGCCCTCAGCATAGGATAACATGGGTTGATTTGGGTCTGGATTCCAGTGCTGACTGTCACTGACTTGCTCTGTAATGAGGGTAAAGGGTAAAAGTTCTCTGAGCCTAGGTTTCCTCATCTGAAAAAATGTGGATTAAAAATAATACTCTGTCATAAGTTGTTATGAAGATTAACTAAGATGATGTATGAAGAATACTGGACACTTGGTAGGCACTTGAATAAAGAAGTGCCAACCACTCTTCACGATCTCATTTTTTATTCCCATATTGTATCTCCACATGTGTTGTTGCTGAGCCTCGTACCAGAACTACCAGCCTCATCATTATAAGGTTTCTTAGGAAGGGGTGAGCCCTTCCTTAAGGGTTTTTCCAGAATTTTAGACAATGTGAATATACGGTGACAAGTGGTGTTGTTGAGTGGTTAAAAGTATATACTCCGGAATCTGATTCTTTGGGTTCAGATGTTGATCCTACCACTTTACTGGCTGTGAGACCCTGGGCAAATTACTTGACTTCTCCTTGCCTCAGTTTCCACATCTATGAAATAGGGACAATGTTCGTACCTAATATACTTCATAGGATTGTTATGAGGACTTGATACATGAACAGTGCTTAGAACAGTATCTGGCAAATATTAAGTTGCTAAGAAAAATTATTGGCTGCTGCTATTATCATTATAATTATTAATATTATTATTCCACTAATGGAATGTAATAGTCTTTCTGCCTCCAGTCTCTCTCTAGTTTTAGCTCTCTTACATAGAACTGACATATTAATATTCCTAGAGCTTTAATCAATGCTAACCCCTTGCTCGGAAATTATCCATAGTAAAAAATAAAAGTCTGTATGTCTTATACTATCATTCAAAGCTATGATCTAGTCTTGAACTGTCTTCCAACATATCTTCTCAAACCCACTGGATGTGAGTCTTGGTCCCTTGAACCTGAGCTGTCATCTGGAGGGCTAGAAGAGAACTAGGTCCTTGTTGGCTGTGTGGCCTGCTGAGATGTTCACTGGAGGAGAAATGCCCTATGGTCCCCTGCTGGTATGCTTTGTTTCCAGGCTGGTATCCTTCTAAGTGAATATGATACCGACTGTGGCCTGTTCAGGTCTAGTTAAGAAGACTGTCCTGGTGGGTTTTAACAGCTTTGTATTTCTCACTGTGTCTTGCACAAAGTGGGTGCTCAAGATGTATTAATGAATAAACATTATTTCAGCAAACAGACTTCTTAAATTGGTGCCTAGCTACAAAGGTACCATTAGGGTTTTGTGCCAGGTGTATGAATAATAAGTCAATAAGCTAGCCATAAAAAATGACAGCATCCAGAAGCACAACAATGGAGGATAGAGAAGACAAAATTTTAACAGGCAGATAGAAAAGCTATAAAATTGTATCAGAGAGAGAGCCTTTGGTATAGGGGCCTAAATACCTTATTTGAGTAGCAACCCTAAGTTGAAATTTCTGAATTTCTCAAAAGAACCTATGCTGCTGTTTAAATTGGTGACTTAAAACTAGACCTGGTAAGATTTAATTCCAATATTATCCTTATCACTGAGAGAATTATTTCTCTGCTTTTTGCATTATTTTTCCTCCTTTTGTCTTTTTAAGTTATCTGTTTTTTTTCTTTTTCTTCCTGCTTAAAAGACAGGCTGAAGTGCAGTGGTCTAGGCTGTAGTACAGTGGCACAATCATGGTTCATTGCAGCCTTGTACTTCTGGGCTCAAGTGGCTCTCCTGCTGCAACCTCCTGAGTAGCTGGGACTACAGGCATGTGTCACCATGCCCAGATAATTTTCTTACTTTATATGGCAGTGAGGTATTGCTATGTTGTCTAGGCTAGTGTCAAACTCCTAGCCTTAAGCAATCCTCCCTCCTCGGCCTCTCAAAGTGCTGGGATTGCAGGTGTGAGCCAGACACCTGGCCATTCAGTTATCCTTTCTATCATTTGAGGTGCAAGTTGATTCAAGAGTAGCAAATAATTTTTATTAGAATCTATATCTGCATGTTGTTACAGCATATTTCTGTTAGAAAATACACAGACCCTTTAGCCTCAGATATATAGACCTCAATCATTAATTTCAGAGAGGAATATCTTTAATATATAATTCAAACTTAAGTGGGAAATTTTCAAATCAGTTAAGAGGGGCTAGTTAAAGGTCCATGAAAGAGCCTAAATGTAAGAGCTAAAACTGCAAAAACTCTTAGAAGAAAATGTAGGAGAAAGCTGCGTGGCCATGCATTTGGCAGTAATTTCTTTGATAGCACCAAATTGCACCAAAAGCACAGGCAACAAAAGAAAAAATACATGAATTGGATTACATCAATTAAAAACTGTACATCAAAGGACAAAAATCAACAGAGTGAAAAGTCAACCCACAGAAGATATTTATAAATCAGATATCTGGTAAGCAGTTAATATCTAGACTATCTGAAGATCTACTATTAAAAAAACACCAAAAATCACACAAGTATTGGTGAGGATGTAGAGAATTGGAACCTTTGTGTACCGTTGATGGGAATGTAAAACAGTGCAGCTGCTATGGAAAATAGTATGGAGGTTCCTCAAAAAATTAAAGATAAAATTAGCATATGATACAGCAGTCCCACTTCTGAGAATATATCCAAAAGAACTGAAAATAGGATCTTAAAGAGATATTTGCACAATCATGTTCATTGTAGCATTACTCACAATAGCCAAGAGGTAGAAGCAACCTAATGTCGGTAGACCAATAAATGGATAAAGAAAATATGGTGAACTGCCAGTCGTGGTGACTCACACCTGTAGTCCCAGAACTTTGGGAAACTGAGGCAGGAAGATCACTTCAGTTCAGGAGTTCAAGACCAGCCTGGACAACGTAGTGAGATCTCGTCTCTACAAAAAATAAAATTACCCAGGCGTGGTGGCATGCACTTGTAGTCCCAGCTACTCGGGAGGCTGAGGCAGGAGGATCGCTTGAGCCCAGGAGGTTGCAGTGAGCTGAGATTATGCCACTGCACTCTAGCCTGGGTGATAGAGTGAGACCCCGTCTCAAAAAAACCTCAAAAACAAACAAAAACAAAGAAAATGTGGTGTATACATACAATGGAATATTATTTTAGCCTTAAAAAAGGAGGAAGGAATGTCATATGCTACAACTGGCATGAAAATTGAGGACACTATGCTAAGTCAAATAAGTCAGTTATAAAAAGAAAGAGACTGCATAATTCCACTTACATGAAACAAAAAGTAGAAGTGTGGTTGCCAGGAACTGAAGGAGAGGGAAAAAGGGAGTTGTGGTTCAATGACTAGAGTTTCAGATTTACAAGATGAAAAAGTTCTAAAAATCTATTGCACCACAATATGCATATAGTTAATAGTGCTGTACTGTACACTTAAAAATGGTTGAGACAGTCAATTATATGTTATGCATTTTTTACCACAATAAGAAATAGGAAAATAAATTCTGACACATGCTATAACATTGATGAACCTTGAGGACATTA
Source organism: Hylobates moloch (assembly GCF_009828535.3). NCBI lineage: Eukaryota > Metazoa > Chordata > Mammalia > Primates > Hylobatidae > Hylobates > Hylobates moloch. Next base: position 77,482,965 of record NW_026652285.1, read on the forward strand.
TGCGAAGTGAAGTAAGCCAGTCACAAAAGGACAAATAGTGTATGATTCCACCCTGGAGCAGTCAAATTTATATAGACAGAAAATAGAACGATAGTTGCCAGGGTGGCAGGGAGAGTGGAATGGGGATATTATCTAATGGGTGAAGAGTTTTAGTTTTGTAAGATGAAGAGAGTTCTGGGGATGGATGGTGGTGATTCTTGCACAACAGTTTGAATGTACTTAATGTCACTGAACTGTACACTTACAAATGATTAAGGTAGTAATTTTATGTTGTCTTTATTTTATCATAATTTTTATTAAGTTCATGAAAGAGAAGAGTCCCGTTTGAGGCAGTAGCAGTTTAAGTGCTAATCTTATACCTTATTTTAAGATGCAAGGCAATATAACATGTTTCTTACTAGAATGAGAAGATAATATAAATCGTTTTCAAAGAATTTTAAGTTTCCATGACACCATTTGAAAGTACTTTTTAGCACTTACAACTATCCATTCACATGAAATTTTATTACCTCCAGAAATTAAAGGGGAAGAAGCTCTTGGTTCCTATGGTGGTGGTTTTAAGAAATGTATTTACTAAGCAAATAAATTATTTCCTCAAATCTTTGTTTCTTTTAAACAAGAAAAAGGAGTTGTTTTCTTGGGCACTTACAGTTTGTGGAATGCCCCTGTCAAGTGTGACTACAATAGAGAGTATTGTGGAGATGCTGTCATATTACAAAGAGCTTTGAAAGGCAGGCAGACAAATATAAAAATGTGAGGGCTGGCCAGGTGCATGGCTTACACCTATAATCCCAGCACTTTGGGTGGCCAGGGTGGGTGGATCACCTGAGGTCAGGAATTCAAGACCAGCCTGGCCAACATGATGAAACCTCATCTCTACTAAAAACACAAAAATTAGCCAGGTGTGGTGGCGTGCGCCTGTAGTCCCAGCTACTTGGGAGGCTGAACAGGAGAATTGCTTGAACCTGGGAGGTGGAGGTTGCAGTGAGCTGAGATTGTGCCACTGCACTCCAGCCTGGGCAACAAGAATGAAACTTCATCTCAAAAAAAAAAAAAAAGAAAAAGAAAAAAAGAATATAATAATAAAAGAACTGTGAATGCTAGTACATGAGTTGGGTGGTAGGGGTACAAATGTGCATTTATTTTTATGGTTCATAATTCATATAACAAATATTATAAATACATAATGCTAGAGAAGAAAACAGTTTAAAATTTGCCTTTAAAAAATTGAAGTTGCCAAATACCATAGGGACTCAGTATCAAACTTCTTGCAGTTGTGTATGAATTTCCTAGGGGCAAGCTCATGCTCTATTCATCTGGGAAATATCCAGGCCCTAATATAGAGGCTCACATAGTAGATAAGTAGATATTCATAAATGTTTTTTGAAAGAATGATGGGCTGGATTTCCCTATTCTCCTCTATTGCCACTTAATAATTTCTCATTCTCACAGAACACTTTATCCTCAATTCTGTATCTGTGTGAGTTGACACCAGCAGGTAAATTGTTCCCCAATCTAACCAGTATTTCTGTGAAATCAGTTCTTTTTATTCATCACTAAATAACTCATTTTATTCATTCATTTATCTCCCTTGTACATACTATCCAAGTGATTATTCATATCTCTTCTTCTCTTAAGCCCTCTTGTTTGTCCTCTTTCCTAAACTTATGCCCTACGGAGAAAACTGAAACCATCTGGTGAATGTTCTCATCTGAGTTCTTATTTTCAGCAGGGAATGAATTCCATCTTACTTTCACTTTCCTTCTCTTCAGTCTGATGAACAGGCAGGCTACTTTCCTCCTTATTATCATTATTTTTGAAAATTCAAGTAACACATACAGTAGTTCTCCCTTATCCATAGTTTTACTGTTCGATTTCAGTTACCCATGGTCAATTGCAGTCTGAAAATACTTTATGGAAAATTCCAAAAATAATTCATAAGTTTTACATTGTGCACTTTGCTTAGTAGCATGATGAAATCTTGCACGGACCTGCCCCATCCCACGCAGACACAGATCATCCCTTTGTCCAGCATATCCACACTGTGTATGCTACCCACCAGTTAGTCTCCTAGTAGCCCTATCAGTTATCAGATCAAAAAGACATAGCATATAGAGGGTTTGGTACTATCCACAGCTTTGCGCATCCACCGAGGGGTCTTGGAATGTATTCCCATGGATCAGAGGGAACTACGTACATTGTAGTGGGAGAGAAGAATCTCCCTCCTTCAGCTTTCATCTCAACCCAGCCATACCAAGACAGGTGGTGAAGGGAAGGGGAAGACAATGCCTGCTCAGACAGTTCTTCTCCCTTCTCTCCCCCCTCTAATTCTGATCCAGCATCTCTGGTCCATAGACGACCCTTCACTTCACTCCACTGTCCCCATTGTTCAGCACGGGCATCTGAATTGGAATAGAAACATCAGACTTAAGCCCTGAGTTTTGTTTCAACATACCATTTATTGGTAGCTATTGTAGGCCATGGACTGCACCAGTGCTTTGCATATTGTTTTGATTTTTGCACTTGCTATCTAAATTCTAAACGGCAGTTTAGAAATGAGCACAATCTTCGAAGTGTAGTGATGCGTGCCTGTATTCCCAGCCTACTGAGAGGCCAAGGCGGGAAGATCACTTGAGCTCAGGAGTTCAAGGCCAGCCTGGGCAACATAGCAAGATCCCTGTCTCTAAAAAATAAATAAATAAATACATACATAAATAAATAGAAATGAACATAACCTGTGAGTAAGTTAGGGGCTGACTATAGATCCTTAGTGCTACTAGTTCACTTGGAATTTTTATTACCTTTTCCATTATTCTTATCAAAGTGTTTTATAATACATGTTTTATCTTCCCTAACACAGTAGTAAAGTCTGGCAGAAATCTTATTTTCCTTTTGTTTGCCTCCCATTTATAGTATGTGGAAAAAGCACTCCCATTTATGAGTGCTTCTTCAATGTACTATATTTTGAAAAAAATTTGAGAGCTTTATAACCTGCCCTTGAGACAGTGTTCACATTTTGAGTAGAGCCATGTAGCTTGTGTTTTCTTAATGATTGCTGTTTAGCCATTAAAAACTTTAACAGATTATGTGATCCATTCAGATAATGCTAATTGTGAATACTAATAAGTCTTTTTGATTATTGTTATCTGGTTGTTAGATTAATCAGTATCAATAGATGATTAATCAGTATCAATAGATGATCAGTATATTACCCTTTTTCTTACCAGTCAGTATGAATAAAATTTAAACCCCAGAGTAATTATGTATTCTTTTTGGCACAGTAAGTCAAAAGATTTGACTTGATATCATTTATAAATGAATGAAATGATCAACTCTAGCAACTGAATTAATTGTCTCCAAGTCAGAGATCAGCAATGTTGCTTGGTTGTTTAAAAAGAAGGAAAATCCTTACGTTTGATAATGCAGTTCAAACTAATTCTTTCATTCAACAAATACTTAGTACCCATTAAGTGTGCATCAGATACAAAGTACAGTCCCCACATTTAAGGAGTTTGCAGTATAGTTGAGTCAGAATTCTCCTTATCCTCCACGACACCTAGTAGAAGTCTTGTACGTAGATGTTCAAAATTAATTCACTCAGCAAATATTTATTATGTGTGCCTAGTGTGTGCCAACAGTGGTTGACAGACAATGCCACATTCTTACCTGGCTAATTTCTGTAGGTGGATGCTGCTTGGGAATTGCAAATATGTCCATATTTTTCATGGGTTACTAGGAATTAAAATTGGAAAATTATCTTCCATTCTCCCAGCATATAAATAGTGTTTCTTAATTAGTGAAAAAGAGGTTAAATTCATTAGACATCACAAGGCAATGGAAATCTTTCATAATAAAAACTGTTCTGCATTGAGAGACTTTCTTATTAATTGCAAATTTTTAAATCATGGTTTAAGGAATATTTTTCCTTAATTTTAATCTATCCTACAAATATCATTGTGGTGGTAAATTAAACAAAATTTTAAAGCAAGAAAAATTAGCCCCCAGCATAGAAACTCTTTGTTTTGTATCTTTATTTCAAATAATGTGATGTTTTGAACCATTGGTTCACAATTAAAAGTGCTTTTGCCTCCTCAAAGATAATTGGCAATGTCTGGAGAAGACATTTTTGGCTGTCACACTGTGTGAGAGCTGGGGTGGAGACTACTGGAATCTTGTGGATAGAGGCCAGGGATGTTGCTAAACATCTTGCAATGCACAGGACAGCCCCCTACAACCAAGAATTGTCCAGCACAAAATGTCATAATACCAAGATTGAGGAATGTTGTTTTAGGTAGTATATTTGTAGCAAATGGTGAAAAGCATCCGAACATTGTATATAACATATAACACCAAAACATAAGATATTAAAAGCAGTTATTTCATTTTTTCTCCACTCAGGATATCTGTTTTATTCAACAGAAGGCTTTTGGATGACATCTATGTATCAGGAAATATAGGTTCCAGACATTTCAAAGGCGTAAGGTTCGAGTTCTCAAAGAGTTCACATTGTAAAAATAGAGATGATATATAAACAAAAAATTACAAAAGAATATGCCATGTTTTATCATAGAGCTAAGTAGTAAATAGCTTTGTTGGGTGGGTCAGAGAAGGCTTGACAGAAGAGATGAAATTTGAATAGTGTGTAGAAATTCTGCTCGGACGTCAACACGCAGGTGCTAACTGGGAAAGGACAGCACAAGCAGAGGGAACAGCATGTCTGAAAGCCTGGAAGCTTGTTAAACAGCAAGCATTGATTGTATGTTGTTTATTATGTTGAGATGAGTCTGGAGTGTTAGGTAGAGACCTGCTTTAGGAGGACCTTGAATCCAGGATAGTTGGACTTCATCCTGAGGATAGGGATATGATATGACTAATCTGCTTTGTACAAAGACCATTCTGATGGCTATTTGCAGAATGGATATGAGAAACACTTTACAGTATTTTAACTGACACAGTAGGAGATCATGAAGGTCTGAGATAACATAGGAAGGTCTAATGTCAGGATGTGGTATCTCTTGAATGGTATAGGAAAACAGTAGATAAAAAAGATGTAGGATAACTTGTATGTTTCACGGATGATGGAACCATTAGCCAGGACAGAAAATATAAAATCAGAAAGTACATGGTGGAACTAATTTTTCTCCAAAGATGTTCTTTTTGAGGTATCTGTAGAACGTATATTTTTTGGCCCAGGAGTTTATTGAATACTTGCCCAATTATGAGTATTAGCAATGGTACAAAGGAAGCATGGCAGCTTAGGGGCAAAGAATTCCACTTCTAAATATGCCAGTGATTGTGTTTAAGGCCTTGGAAGTATTACTTTTTTTTTTCATCTGTAATGTTTGGAGTGTGGTGATGGAAACATACCTCTTAGGGGAGTTGATATAACTGATACTGAGCTAAAGAATAACAAATTAAGACTAAATAATTGACTATTATACAGCATTTGAAAAATTGTAGTAGTTAAATATTCTGGGGGCCATAGCAACTATTTATCATGATAAATGTTTATACACTAAAGTTAGGTTCCTAAGATCACTCAGTTTGATAGTCTTTGAGTAACATCGGCTGAGTTGCATGGATTGCCTCTGGTGTGCTTTAGATAAGCTTTTGTTCTTAATTTTCTACTTTTCATTACTCATGTATAATTTTTACCTGCTTTTGCGTTAGAAGGAAAACTTTGTCTTGCTGGTTATATCCAAACCTCTTGTGCTAAGTATTTTTTATACTTTCACTGAAAAAACAAAAACAAAGAAACACATACTACCTTCAAAATGTTAGCTGAAAATGCCTTAGCTAATGAACATGAAAAGAAAAACAGTTGTAAAATGTTTGCCGTTACTGCATTGTTTTAATGTTCTTCATTGAGGCTTCCCTGTTCATCAACCCTTTGAGCAGGAAGCAGTATAAGGTTTCTTATGATTGTTACTACTAACACATTGTAAAGATCTTTTTCCTTTAATCTATTTAGTACAGGATCTATTTAGTACTGGCCTGTGTCCCAGAATACCATCAGAGATAAGGCTATTATCCTTTCATTGAGTATTATCCTGGGAAAGTATTTATAAAATTGAACTCCGTTGCACCTGCTGACCTCCTTTTTTAAATGAAGAAAGGGTGGGGATAGAGATTATGCTAACTGAATTCAGATGAAGCAGTGTATTTGGCAGCACTGACACAAAGTGCTTTAGTTAGGGCCTTTTGTTTTGTGCAAATCGATTCCATCTTGGACTCTGAAAGAAATAAGTTGAGAATTCAGATCAGGAAGTTGATAATCACATTGGGTGCTCTGCACTTATTGGCACAGTTGCTATTTTTCATGAGCAATTCTATACTAAGACTCCTAGCTATTTCAGGATTCTAAAATGTTTGCTTGCCTTTGTTGTCATGTTTTCTGCAAAATTGCTATAAATGTAATCTAGTGGCATTATATTCAAGTATGAAAGACAGTACTCTTAGAAGATTTAAATATTTAATATTCATGCTTAGCTTTTTAAAAAATAGATCATTAAAATGGAAAAGAATGGTCAAGCACAATTTTTAAAACTTAGTTTCTTATTGAGCCTACCTTAAGCTTGAAAAGCTTGAAGAACAGTGCCATGTAACTTGTAATTATCGCTTTAAAAATATTTAGCATTGTCAGATTACTCAGATTATCGTTATATAAAATATATGCTACATGCACTCATTTCAGTATGCTATTAAGGCTCACATATTTAATCACTTAGGTTTTTTGCTGGTTTGGGGCAGCATTGCTAAATTGTGGTTTGTGCCTTTCTAAAAATTATTTTGATTGATAGGACAAGATATAAATGAAATAAATTTGCTCCCAATTTTGTTGTCCCATTAAATCAAGCTACATTCTTTTTTCCATATTCCCTTCCAGTTCCTTCTCATATGGTCACATGCCTTTTCCATAATTAACTCAGTGTTGCAGTCTGCTGTTCACATTATATTTTAAGCTTTTTCCATGGTGGTACAATATAAAAGTTCAGTATCATCATAATACAAATGCAAAGCTATTCTGTTTATTTAATAATAAAGTATTTGACCAAATTAGTAATCTGGTAGGAACATCAGTTAATCAAATATAAACAGTTTATGTGATGAAATGCAGCAAAATTAGAACTGGAGCCTGGGTCTCCTCACTTAACAATATATTATACAATGAACCTTCCAGTATTCTAGTTGCTGTATTTAAAATTAACAGATCAGGAAAATACGACTTATATTGAATTTAGTGGACTTTATCCATCTCAATTTTCTATACTAAGGAAATCAATGTATATACCAGCTTTATAGAGTTATATAAAGTTATATAATATATAAATGTATTATGTAAATTTTACATTGTGTACATTTTACATATATTAGATGTGTGTTGGCCATATAATCAGAAAAATTAATTTTTTTTTGCATAACCAATCTAAAGTTGAATTTAAGCTGTCTTAAACTCTGAAAACTAGGAATCACTTTTACCAGTTTATCAGTTTTATCAATTTGTTCAGTGTATTTACAGTTAGGAATGTTTCCTGCTTTTTAAGTAAGTAATGTATTATCTGAATTTACATGTATTATATGCAGTAATTGTAAACATTTAGTAATGAAAAGCATAGGAAAAATGGCATAATGTGTAGTTGAGCACAGGCTTTGTAGTGAAAGAGATGTGGTGTTTAATTCCAGTTCTACTCCTACTAGTTCTGTATTCTTAGGCAAGTTATTGACCTTATCTCTTAGCCTCTATTTCCTTCTCTCTAAAGTAGGAATTTAGATAAAGTATAGAATTTATAAAGTATGGAATTTATAAAGTATAGAATTATAGTAAATTGTATAATACATAAATGTCATCTTGCAGAGAACCTGACACTCAATAAAGGTAGTTCTAGTACTTATTATTATGACCTTTAATATTAATTAAAATTTGTACGTGAACTACATTAATAGTAATTTTAGAGAATAATCAGTTTAAATTATTGAGGACTTATAATATGGATCAAATCAGTTTTTTATGAATTCTATAATGTTTGGAAAGTTGCATATGTTGAATAATACAAAATTAAAATGAATAGTAAGAGAATTTTTTCAGACTGTTCTGCCGGCTAACATACAATTTTTCTTTCAACAGGTTCAGCACTATGTAGCTACAACCTAAAGCCTTCTGAATACACTACATCTTCAAAATCTTCAGTTCTCTGCCCCAAACTACCAGTTCCAGCGAGGTAAATTTTATTTCAAAGTTGTTAACTTGTGACCGTTGTTTTTGTAGGTAAATTTTAAACAATATATGTTATTCTGAGAAAATAGTCATTTGATACCTGTTGGCCAAGTCCAATACTTCTATAAAAATTTTTTTAAAGTAGCAATAGAAATGACATTATATATTTAATATTTAAAAACAACACATAGGCAACCAACTTTTCTTGTTCTGAGATATTTTAAATTTCTTTTAGGGGCTTGCTTTTTTTGTTTTTATTTTCATGCCATAATTTTTAAGTGCACAAAACGACTGAATTGCTGTAAAATCTGCAACAAACTTAGAAACCAAGTCTCACAATCTCCAAAGAGTTTTTTTGATTTATCCTAGTAATATTTACTGGGATTGTTTTAAATTTACTTTGTAAATTTAGAAAGTCTGCCAGTGATTATTCCCCATAGTTTCTTTCAGGTTATATTTTTTAGGTAACATTCTCTGTATTACATTGTTTGCTATAGCTTATCCAAGGTCTTCTTCAACAAACATTTATTAAGTACCTACTGTGCATAGTGGATACAAAGATGAAACAAGAAATGTTCTTTGGAAGGATCTCAAAGTAGTGATGAGTAAAGCAACATTTAAAATTATAAATAGATTTTTTGAAAGGAAATGAATTACCAAGCATTGTAAAATATATGCTCAGAATTAGGTAGGTGTATGTATCTGTATATGTGTGTATGTATATTTGTGCACACACACACCCCCACACACTTTGGAGTGTTGGTCAGATCACAACCTCAGTGTATATTGCCAACTGTGTGTAACATGAGTCAACTTCTCCAGGAAAATGTACTTGAGGCCACTTTAATTGTATCTCAATATATTATAGGAAGCTGTTGTATAAAAAATTTTGAGACTCACGTCTACTTTCTTTTGGATTACTCATGGGTGTAACTTGGGTTTTATTAACTTGAATTTGAAATTTTCTGTTGAAAGTAGACAAAAGATACATCAGTTAAATATATTTTCACCTCATTAATCTTGTCAAGTTGCTATTGAAAAATCAAAATTTAAAGCCTGTAGACATAAAACTAAAGGGACTATTTTAAAAGATAGTAAGAGAGACCTACAAATTATGGCCTTAAACCAACAGCTACGGAGATTACGTTCATATAAATTGAGAATATTAGGGAGGCTGTGGCAGTAAAGAAAAGGGGATCCTTTGAATAGTCTTAGGAGAAAATTTATCCATATAAAAATGAGAAAAGCTCTATACCCTTATCTATCCAACTGGTAAAGTCTGTTTTAAATATATACTTTGAATATAGAATCATGCTCTCAAGATTAAAACATTATGACAGGATAGCCAGAAAGCCTGGGTGTGAGAGGGAGGTCTCTGCTCTTGTGTAATGGGGGCAGGATGTCAGGTGGGGGCAGCTCAGCTCATCCTGCACATCCTTCCCCACCTCTGACCTCTGATGCCGCTATGTTGAGGACTGCCTGTTCCTGGTTATTTTGGGTTTTCCAGTTTTTGGTACACACGTGCATCTCACAATGTCCTAGGGGTATTCACTGGAAGACAAAGAATAGTATTAGAGGAGAAGATTTTAGAGATGGACAGAAATGGCTTCTAACAAGGTCATCATCTAATATCTCACTAATCTAAAATGCAGTGCTGAACCTATAGCATCTGAAAACTGACTGCATGCTGTGTTTATGCTGTGTTTAAAGATCCTTATGTTTTACTTATTTTAGTACATCACAGTCTAAGTATGTTATCACTTTTGTCTGAACTAAGCCAGTTGGAAAGTAAAAGAGAAGAACATTTGATAGAAAGAAGGCAAATCTTGTAAATACCAGAGCTATATAGTATTAGATAAACAAACTGAAAGGATCTGAGAATAAGAATAAATCTGTTTTAATAAAAAGACTTGGGGCATCACTCCATTCCACCCATCATTGTATTAGATACCAAGTCTCCAAAGATGAGTAAGACCTAGTCTCTGTCTTTAAACTCATAGTCTAGTAGGGACTATGTTTTTGGTGACTTTTTTTAATGGCAAAAGACCAGCACCAGGCAAAACTATGAGGCAGGCAAGTACCCCTCAGCATCCTTCACATCTCTTTTGGTGTCCTTCTAGGAGCATACTACTGGGACAGAAGGACATGAACTTTGAGATAAGTCTGGGGTGAATTCCATATAATTACTTTCTATTCGTCACCTTGAGCAAGTCTCTTAACCTCTCTGTAAACCAAGTTTCCTCATGTGTGAAGTGGGAATAGTCATACTCCCCTCGAGGAATTGTAAGAATTAAACAAGATAATATACATTAAACATCTCTGTGCTTGGCACTTGACTTAGGAGGTATTTCTTTAAACTTCTAGAACGTCTTCCTTTGGCCCATCTTTCTTGGGTATCCAGGGGACTTCTACAGCTAAAAGCAGCACCTGTTTTAGAGAAAAGCAATTGTAAACTAATTTTCAAGAAGCATTAGTGACACATAATAACCAGATGATTACCATTCCTAAAAGCTTTTGAATTTTAAAAACAAATGCCTAGAAAGAGTTGTATTTTATCCAAATTCATAACTCTCTATTGGTGAAATGCCAACCATGGTGGCAATATGGGGAATAGCTAGCCAGAATGCTTACAGTGCTTTTAGAAATAGCCAGAGAAAACAGCAGTAGTAGGAACAGATTACGTAAATTCAGTTTATTCATCATGTATTTGGGCACCTCTGGATGCCAGAAAGGTTACTAGGTGCTGGGGAATTAATGATACAATAATGTAGAGATGACAAATTAATAGCCAAAGGCCAGATGCAGTGGCTTATACCTTTAATCCCAGCACTTCGGGAGGCCAAGGCAGGTGGATTGCTTGAGGCCAGGAGTTTGAGACCAGCATGGCCAACATGGTGGAACCTCGTCTCTACCAAAAACACAAAAATTAGCTGGGCATGGTGGTGCATGCCTGTAATCCCAGCTACTCAGAAGGCTGAGACATGAGAATCGCTTGAACCTGGGAGGTGGAATTGTAGTGAGCCAAGATTGTGCCATTGCACTCCAGCCTGGGCAACAGAGCAAGACCCTGTCTCAAAAAAAGAAAGAAAGAAATTAATAACCAAGAAAAAAATGTTATCTGTTCTTATTTTTCAATGGAGGATTCAAGGATAAATTAACATTTACAAATCATCTACTACGTGCCAGCTATCCCACAGTATCTCTCATGTATATTATCTCATTTAACCTTCACAAAAATCTGTCAAGATATTGGCCCCCAACTTGTAGATGAGGAAAAAGAAGATGAGAGAGGTTAAGTTATCTAAAGCCATACAACTAATTGTTGCAAATTGGAATTTGAGTCCAGGATGTTGTAGTCTATACCACAGTGAGTGTTCAACAACAACAAAGAGTATAGGAGTGAAAGAAGGCCGGGCACAGTGGCCCATGCCTGTAATCCCAACACTTTGGGAGACCAAAGTGGGAGGATCGCTTGAGTCTGGAAGTTCAAAACCAGCCTGAGCAACATAGCAAGACCCTCTCTCTCTATAAAACATAAATAAATGAATAATAAAAATGTTTTTAAAAGGGTGAAAGAAGAGAAAAAAGAACCACCACTGCATATTTAGACTCGTAATTCCTGCCTTTACTGTGCTATAGAGATGTTGCCAGAATACTTTATTGTTATACTTACTTAAATAAAACTTTGGCTAGAAATCATGTGTAATTGTTTATTTATAACCTGAGGTTCTAAAGTAATTATATGAGATGCAGACCCCTGCCTTCTTGTGAAGGCAAATGGGCAAGTGGTACTAGGCATTGTTTGTCATCATACTTTAGGGAGCTTATTAACTGTGATGATCTGAACTTAAAGATAAATGGACACTATGTTTGCCAAGGTAAGATATAATTTTCATATGAGGGACTAATGTAAAAATTTTTAAAAGACTCATTATAAGTTCATTTTGTTCTTGCTGACTGCTTTAGCAAGTAAAACAGCATCACTTCCTAATGTGACTACATCGACTTATTAAAGATTCAATATTTGGTGGAAGGTAGAAAAACTTACTGTATATAGAATACTTTATGCTTGTCCTTTTAATTAAGAAGCACAAAATGTGTCATTTAGGTAAGATACTAAAGTAGAAATGACCTCATAATACTAGCTCCTCAAAAGTATTATTTTCTCAGAGGTATATGAAATCGGTGAATTCACCTCCACCTAAATTCATTAAATCACATGGGATTTAAATGCTAAAATATAAAACAAACCTTTTCAATGACACGATTATTACTTAATTTTTTTTGATAAGAAAACAATTCAAGTATCAACCCTGTGGCTGGCAGAGTTGTTTTTGTTTGGGGAAAAGTTGAGAAAAAGAATGACAAATAAGGAAATCTAGTTTGTTTAGATTTCAAACAAGGGAATCTAGTGCTTTTTACTTTAAAGCTAAGTACTTCATCTTATTTTTGAATAATGTGCCTATATATTATTTCTTCTTATGTTTGCCTTATATTTTTGTTATTCATTACCACTAGGAACAGATTTTGACTATCAGCTAGACAATGTAGTTAATCAGCATGTGCTAATTTTATACCTTTAAATTTAGAGCATCAGGTTTTTTTTTTTTTTTTTAAACTGACATAGTTTGAATTTTGGTGCAAAGTACTGTTGTTATTTTGCTCCAGTTCTATGAAGAATACTTATAAAAGTACTCTTTCCAGTTGGCCAACTGTTAATAAACAATGTAAAAATGTTTGAAAGGTTAAGTTCAAAGCAGATATTACCCAGCATTTCCTCCTAAATAAAAATGAAGGATTTTCATTTTGAGAGTTCTGGTCATTCTCTTTTAAAATCATCTATTCTCATCCTAAATTTGAAAAGAAAAAAAACACTGAACATATTGGGCATCCTGTTCTTATACAATTTTGTATCATCGATTTATGGGTGCCCTCTTGGATGATGATGATGATCTGAAGAGACTTACAGAGTGCTTACTCCTACTCTTTGAGCTAACCAATAGAGAACGTAAGAGAGAGAGATGGAGTTACAGGTAGGGTGCAAGGTTAGAAGAATTGGGGCTTTTATAGTTGCCTAGCAGGAAAAAGAAAACAGGAAGGCAGAGCTGAGAAAAATAGTGGGTACTGAAAACAAGAAAAAGACATCAGTATCCTTAAGTGAATATATTTTATGTTCAAGGTTGGAGGCAAGTGAGTTAAACAGAGACTAAATCACAGATGATAGAGTAATAAATAAAGAGGATGGAGTTATAGATAATCATGAAACAGAGAGGATTTTAGTTTTGAAGGATAGAGAACCAGGCTTTATTTTAAAAATATGGTTAGAAGAGTCCTTAGGCAGAGACATTAACTTGCAGAGATGGCATCTGGACAACATCAGAAAAGAAGCTTCATCATGACCAAGTTGTCAGTTTAAAGGTTTCTGTCACAAATCAGCTTCTATTGACTTAGAAATTTACAGTTAATCCTTTTTGATTCTCATAATATTTTTAACTAAATCTACTTCACTTAAAGGTATTCTATAATTTAATATCTTTTTGCATCATTAGTGAAGCACTTTTTGGTTAAAAAAAAACAATGATTTGTCTACCTATAATTCAAGCATTTCTTAGAACGCTCTGGCTTCGTGCACTTTCTGATACAATATCAAACCTTTGGCATTAACTTTCACCAATACCATTTTGGAGGTTAACACAAATACACAGGGATCCAAGAGGCAATTTTAAAAAACGCATATTCATGTCATATTGTTATGTTATCATTTTTTGATATATTTACTAAAGCAAGACTAAGGCAAGGCTAGATCTTTAAAATTATATTATTTTAACGTTCCACCAAATATGACGGCATGGAAGATGTTACTTATTCTTAACACCAATGGTGCTCATTTACTAACATTTAAGGGAAACTGATGCACAGTGTGCTTATATTCTTATTTGAAAAGAAACATTTTTGGAGGAAGGAAACAAGGATAGTGTTTTGCTTCAGGTCATGCAGAGCTGCTTTGCTGAGATTAGAAACCTTGTAGTGCCCAACCATGTAATTTTATCCACTCATTGGACCAAAATACAGTGCCAACCACGATTGAGAACACATTTGTATCATTCCAGTTAAAAATGTAGTTGTAGCTGGGATTTAAAGTTCTATGAACATATTTTCATGGATACCATTTTTAAAAAGTTATAAGAACAATTCTGGAAATGTGGGATTCATGTTCACGATGGCTAAATTTTAACATAATGCACATATAAGTGTGTATTTATGCATGGACATATGTATGGCTTTCTTAGAATCCGAGTAAATCACAACCAAAAGCATATTCATAGTTCTTTGCTTAAAATCTCTCATTGTTTAGTGTATACTATCCTCTCAGAAGTTTAACCATGTTGTAACAAACCAGATTAATGTCAGTTTACACATAGCTCTAGTCTTTCACAAGTAAGTTTCAGTCCATATAAGCCTAATATAAATGACTAAGTAATTGGTTATTTTACATCTTTTTAGACGCAGATAATCTTAGATGAATAGTAACTGATAAAAAGAAAATAGTGATCTAGAATTCTGTGATCCTAACAAGTCCAGTATTTTTCACTTGTTAATTATTTTCTGTTCTCATGATTATGTGTAATCTTTTATGCAGAGATATCACATTAGATATACTTTTCCCCTTCTATTATTACATTATAAGCATTTCCATATATTAGTACTCATGGTTACTGTTTTAAATAGCTGCCTATTATGTACGCTGTTTGTTGTTGTCTCAGCATGACTTTGTTTATATGAGAGGTATTAAGTTTATGCTGTAAACACCTTTATTAATCTGAGATTTTGTATGCTGTTTTGTTAGAGGAAACATTCTATTAATGGTGGCACATTTTAAGTAAAAGCATGTGCTTTTTATTTTTAAATCGCTTACGGCAAAAATTCATTTTCAGTTCAATAAAGTATGTGTTTGTAAGCTTTGTCATCTGCCCCTTGACTGGTAGATGTGCAGGCTAAGGAGTTTTAAGTGTTTGGTTTTGCTTTTGGTAGTTGTGTGTGTGTATGTATGTGTGTGTGTGTGTTTCTTTTCAGAAGGGGAGGGTAATGTCTTCTGTTGGAACATGCACTCCACCCTCTTTGATAAGGCTTGTGGTAAGATTTGCATCACTACCCATGACAGTCATCCTCATAGCATTAAGCACACAGCTCTTAGCTCCCATAATGATGTGTGGAGGGTGGAGTGTATTGCAGCCATATTCACCTTTCATTTGTGTGTTTGATGTGGCATTTATATTAAGTAGGAGTAATTTTTTTTCTGATTTTTTTTTCTTGTGTCACCAGTGCACCTATTCCATTCTTCCATCGCTGTGCTCCTGTGAACATTTCCTGCTATGCCAAGTTTGCAGAGGCCCTGATCACCTTTGTCAGTGACAATAGTGTCTTACACAGGCTGATTAGTGGAGTAATGACCAGCAAAGAAATTATATTGGGACTTTGCTTGTTATCACTAGGTAATTGTTTTTCTCATTATTAGCTATTGCATAGTATTGCAGTAGAAGACTGTTTTGTCTTTTAGCCAAAATATGAATACAACTGGGGATACTTGTAAAATGTTTAACTTCCCATAGCCAAAATCATTGTTTCAGATTATATATAGTTAAGAATATGTACATATAAGTATGTATATATATATCTGAAACTCATTCCCTTCTTTTTTTCTTTCATTGGAGAAAACTGGTGTTTTCCCAAACATTGGTTACTAAGTCTATAGCTACTTTAATATGATAGCAGGAGGCTTCTTTTAATGAATCAACAACCCTCTGTTTTTAGTTATGATTCCTAAAAGGTATATTTACTTATACGGGAGGCGACATATTCTCTTATATATTCACATCTAAGAACATAGATTTCTGATAGATTACTTTTGAAGTATGTAATTTTTTTTTCATTGCTACAGTGCATAGTATCAGTGTATTGCTGGAAAAATTAGGAAATCTCCACCTATTAGTGACTGAGTTTTCTAGTCAATAAATAGGTAATAAATCAAACAAAAATGTTATTTCAAGATTAAAACTCCCTATATTATTCTAGAACTATATGTACCTTATCAGAATGCACAAGCCTTCTTAGTTGGGAGAAGTAAACTATGGTAGGAACCAACAGCTATTTCATTATATAAGTAAACTTGGTATTTATGCCTGTTAACAATTATAGCCATTGAGAAGATACAAGCTGTATTTCCGTCTTTCTTGTCATTAGAGAGTATTTTCTTTTTGCTTAGGTAGTACTTGACTCAATTGAAATAATGCTGTCCATATGAAAATCTATTTCTGTGATATTTGAAAGGCTCCCATCTGTTTTTGGTTCCTGTACATTTATTGCAAAAGTGAGTACCTTAATAATGTTACCTAGACACAAATCCCAACCATTTATTTGGCTTTGCAAGTGGCCCAAAGAAACTTAACTGTTAGTCTAGCTTTATATCAAAATTATTTGGTTTTTGAAATAGTTAAAACTTTAACCAAAAACTAAAAATCCAATTAAAAAATAGTGCCAATAATGTTAAGCCATCAGAATTCTATTTTTTATTAGAATGATTCTCTTTTGAGGCTTAAGAATGTAATATAAACTTAAAAAATCTTTGTTCATTTGTTTGTGGAATGGGCCTTTAGATAATTAAGAAATTTATAAATTATTATTTCAGAAATGTATTTCCCATGCAAGGGTTAAATCTTTCCTTTCTTCTTTAAGATTTTTACTCAGGATTATAGCACATCAGATTTAGCTTGGGGCAGGTAGAAGAATTGGCTGTATAACTCAAACAGCTTTGCTCCTTTTTGAGGAAGGTTTCCTCACCTGGGACCCCTGACCTCAGTTGAGAAATTAGACAGAGAAGTTCGGCCATAGTAGGCTTCAGGATGTTATTCCACAGGGTCAGACCATCCTTTGGAGTTCTAGAGGAGAAACAGCCAGAAAAGGATAAGATGCCATTTAGCTTCTTGACTGTCAGAGAAGTTAGTTGCTCCTGAAATACATAGACTACTCAATAAAGCGTAGCTCCTAATTTAACTGATCTCTGTCTATGTGTAGTAATTTTTCTTGTCACCAACATGACATGTCATTCTCTACACTTTGTGTGCTGGCATGTATGTTTGCATGTCTGATGTCTTCCCTGTGGTGAATCCACAACAGTCTTGTGCTGTTTTTGAGTCACCATTTGCATTTGCATGTATTTTTTTCTGTAGTTTATAAACCCACAGTTAGGTGACTTTGGTTTCTAGTGATGCTATTTAAGTGGTACAGGTAGCAAAGTCAAATACAACAGCAGCCAGTTTCCTTCCTTATCTAAATTGTGGTCAACAGCAACAGATTATTTCCCTGGGGAAAAAAGCAACCATTTAAAGGGTTTTTATTTATATTTACCTGAGTTTTCAAATAATATTCTATATGTTCTCTATCTTCCCTGCAGTTCTATCCATGATTTTGATGGTGATAATCAGGTATATATCAAGAGTACTTGTGTGGATCTTAACGATTCTGGTCATACTCGGTTCACTTGGTAAGCTATTTATTTCTTTGTTTTCTGCCTCAGCCTCTTAACTACTTTGGTAGGAAATGGAAATATAAAGAAGAAAATAAATTTTATTTTCACAAGCTATATCTTCAAGGAAGACTGTTAATTTTTGCCTTAAAATGTCTCAATTATATTTGCCCCTCCTCTCATTTCATCACTGTTGGCATTTGAAGTCCAGACCTTTTTTCTATGCATATGTATATGAACATATATAGTTAAATTTTACCAGCTGAATATGAAACCTTTTAGTAATGGAATTTGTTCTCATTACATTTATAATCTTCACTGGTATGTTGGGTCTTACTGTTCTCATCTATTCTGTCTTTCTTGAAATTCATTCTTTCTTTTCTCTCTTTCTACACGAACTATGTTTTCTTTGGTTATCTTCACCCTTGCTTTGATGGTATACGTTACATTTTCACTTCTAAGTTGTTTTCAGAAAATATTCTTTAGACTACTGTGATTATTAAAGTCAGAAATAAGATGATATATGTTGAGTTCTTCCCTGCCTCCCTTAAATTTAACATAAACTTTCCTTCCTTTCATCCCCTACTCTCTTCTGCTCCCTCCCACTTTTCACCCTTGTTAAATAGTCTGAGCTTTTGTACTCTGGTTATAATTAAAGTTTAAATATTACTTTCACCTGCTGTATCTTTTTAAAAATCTTGTTAATCTTTGCCTTAAAAACTTTTATAATTATATTTACATTTATGTTTTCCTGGACTAGTTTTAGTAGGAACTACTGGTCCTTCTTCCATAAAGTAGTACAGAACTGCTAGTAAGGAAAACTAAATCAGTTATTTGGAAATAAATTTGAAGAGGTCTTCCTGAATGTAAAGGAAAATTACCAAAAAAGTAAAATGGTAAGTTAGAAGATGATAGCAGAAGAATAAACAATGACCTTAGGAGAAAAAAACCAATGGAACAGAAACAATAATCAAATACAGAAATAAAAAATTTCAGAATTGAAAAAGATTCCCCCCAAAGATCATAGGCAAATTTAATTAAGATTCAGAATTAGACAAAACTTTAAAACTCTAGATATTAATAGTGTTGTGATGATTAAATTAGATCACATCTATAAAGGACTTAGCACAGTTCCTAACACAAATTTAAATGTTTAATAATAAATACTGTCTACCATGGCTATTGTGAACAGCTTCCTCCTTGACATCATTATTTCAATTTCATTCTATTTTTTTAACTTCAGCTTTTCTCCTATAATTCATTTCTGTACGTAGGAAATATATTTTCTTCCATTTTCTGAATATATTAAACATTTTTCCAAACAATTTTCATGTACCTGCAAGATTTCAAAATGGAAACATTCCCCTTGCTCTAAAATGTTTTTCAGCAATTTCTGGTAGTTTTGATTTGTTTCCTCCTCTTCAACAGATGGAAAATTTGTACTTGGTATTTGCCAACAAATAGGTAATGGAATTTGCCTTTGATCTCCTTAACTCTTGAGTGCAGATGTTGATGTACGTCGACTTTACTTCAGTTTTTTATCTCCCAGACATTTATCATATCAGCCACACACACACATATCTCTACTCTGAATCATCCATTTTTTCACTGTGACCTACAAGGCCTTACAGTGCGGTCTGGTCCCTAGCTACCTCTCTGCCCACATCTCTACCACTTTCCGCATTGCTCATTGCAGTAGCCACAATGGTCTTCTTTCTCTCATACTAGGCATGGTTCTACCTCAGTCTCTTTGAACTTTGCCTGGAACCCTCTTTCCTTAGATAGTGTCATAGATTGCTCTCTGTCTTTAATTCCGTTGCTCAGATGTCATCTTACTAATACCAATGAGGCCTTGCTTACCCATCTTATATAAAATTGCAAAGCTGGCCGGGCGCGGTGGCTCACGCTTGTAATCCCAGCACTTTGGGAGGCCGAGGTGGGCGGATCACGAGGTCAGGAGATCGAGACCACGGTGAAACCCCGTCTCTACTAAAAATACAAAAAATTAGCCGGGCGAGGTGGCGGGCGCCTGTAGTCCCAGCTACTCGGAGAGGCTGAGGCAGGAGAATGGCGTGAACCCGGGAGGCGGAGCTTGCAGTGAGCCGAGATTGCGCCACTGCACTCCAGCCTGGGCAACAGAGCGAGACTCCGTCTCAAAAAAAAAAAAAAAAAAATTGCAAAGCTTTCCCTACCCAAACACTCTATATCCTTCTTACCAGGAGATAGTTTTTTCTTTAGACTTAATATACTGTATTTTTCTTTGTTTTCTTATTTTTTTTGTTTCCCTATTATTATATAAGTTCCATGAGCAGCAAGAGTAAGGACTCGGCTTTGTTTACTGCTCTATCTCCAGCTAGAACAATAGGTGCTGTAGCATTCAAAATGTTTGCTGAATGGGTTGAATGTAGGTGTAAAAGTCAGCTCTCGTATGTGGAGGTAGGTTTGTCTCCCTCTTCAGTCTGGTTCTTTGAATCTCTCAACCAGTGTTGGAGATTTAAAAATGCTCATCCCTAGCACCCACCACTATCAGAGATTTCCTCTTTGTTCCTCCCTTTGGTGGGAACTGTTCTTTTGATTTGCATTTATTCGTTGTGCAAGTACTTAATCAACTGCATTACTGTGTCAGTGCAAGGCACAGAGGTATCTGTGATGAGTACAACAGGGAAGATCCTTGCCCTCTTCAAGCTTCATTGATGTTTTCTGTGATGCTTATTTCTTTCCTCCAGCCTCCTCAGCTTAAATGCTGAGGGTTTTTCTTTGTGATCAATTCCTGTCAGGGGTGTATGTTTCTACTGGCTCGCTCTTAGCTTCATAGTCAATAATAAATACATTTGAAGGAAGCTTATTTGATACACCGAAGGATTTATAAGTGCTTAATGTGGAGGATGATAATAGAGTAATGGACACTTTCTTTATGCTGGCAAAAAGTTATAGCTATGTACTTCCCAGCCAAATGGATTGTCACTGCATTAGTCCCATGATGATCTGTAGGAAGGGTCAAGAAAATTGAGAATTTATGTTACACATTTTCTTATGCTAATTATTGCATTAACAATTGGGTCTTTTGTCTCTAGGAGGCACAGGTGTACTATGGTGGCTGTATGCAAAGCAAAGAAGGTCTCCCAAAGAAACTGTTACTCCTGAGCAGCTTCAGATAGCTGAAGACAATCTTCGGGCCCTTCTCATTTATGCCATTTCAGCTACAGTGTTCACAGTGAGTTTAGGCTTTGGCGTGTCTTTTGGTTTTGTGTTTTTATTTGCAGGTGATCATTAATGGAGCAGAAGCTCATTAATGGAGCAGAAGCTCAAATCTAGCTTTTGCATTCCTAACCCTGATCTCCAGTAGATAATATCTCTGTTCCATAGTGTATGAAACACTAAAAAGTCTCTCGAAGGCTTCCCTCGTGGATGAGTGCTATCTGATGAAACATTTTTCTACCCTGTCTGCTTTTTGAGAGAGGATTTTCACCTAGAATATTTACATTACCATTTGCTGACAAGAACATATTTCTTATTGTCGTAAGACAATTACTTTTTAAAAATGATTCCCTTTACTCTAGAAAAGTATGTTAAAAAATATATCATTCCATTTACTTGTTCGCTAATTATCTTCCCATTTGTCTTTCAAACTTTTCATTTAACAATATGGCGTTATTTCAAAAATATAGGTGTGGTCAGGTACAGTGGCTTATGCCTATAATGCCAGCACTTTGGGAGACTGAAGTGGGAGGATCACTTGAGCCCATGAGTTCTAGACCAACCTGGGCAAGAGAGTGAGACCCTGTCTCCACAAAAAATTAAAATCAGCTGAGCATGGTGGTGTGCACCTGTGGTCCCAGCTACTCAGGAGGTAGAGGTGGGAGGGTCACTTGAGCCATGATTGTGTCACTGCATTACAGCCTGGGCAACTGAGTGAGACCTTGTCTCCAAAATATATATATGTGTATGTGTGTGCGTGTGTGTGTGTGTGTGTGTGTGTGAGAGAGAGAGAGAGAGAGAGAGATTTGCTGCTTAGGTATTAAGCAATAAAATTACCAATTAACATGTGGTTAAATAATTTATATGTATATCTTTGGTTCATCATCGTCTTCTCTCTGAAAAAAGAAAAAACAGTCTACTTCTAAGAGCAATCCCAAGCTTTTTATTGAGCATCAGAAACAAAAAATAAAGCCACCATGAAACCACTGGTGCCAAAAGATATTTGTTAGTTATTGTTATACAGACATTACAACAAAATATGAATGAAATCTCATTTTAGGTACAATTTGCTGTGCCAGCTGCTGAAAATGGGACATGGGGGTGGGAGGAGGTAAAGGGTGACTCTGACACAGGTCCCACTTTTAAGGAGCTGTTGGTCTAATAAGGAAGATGCAAATAAAAACCTCGTTTTTGTGGTGTATCTGTTTAAGTAAATTAAGAGTCTCATCCTGACTGACTATATGTTTTGATTCATAATGAGTGGCAAAGGGACAAGGAAAAAAATTCTAGGATGTATTAATAAGTTGAGAAATCCTTTTATGTTTTGCATTAAAGAATACTTGGTAACCATAATATAAAATTGACAATAAATATTGCAAGAGAGATACTTACTGATAAAGTATTATTGAAATTCAAAGGATGCTACCTCCAGGTTTGGGGCTAAAGGGTTGTGTTAAAAATTTCCACTATTTTCAGTTTCTGTTTTCACTACTTATAATAACTGAAACCATTCTCTCCATACAGGTGATCTTATTCCTGATAATGTTGGTTATGCGCAAACGTGTTGCTCTTACCATCGCCTTGTTCCACGTAGCTGGCAAGGTCTTCATTCACTTGCCACTGCTAGTCTTCCAACCCTTCTGGACTTTCTTTGCTCTTGTCTTGTTTTGGGTGTACTGGATCATGACACTTCTTTTTCTTGGCACTACTGGTAAGAAGATACGCTTCTTTCTCTTAGTGACAAACATGATTTGCATTCCAGTATTTTAGAACATCAGAGAGAGGTAATTCTTCAGACATTTGTTGATGAAGGTCCAATAGCCATCAGAACTTGTAGTGGTTATGGCTCTTTAACAACGTACTTCATATTCGTCTTTTTTTTGAGACGGAGTCTTGCTCTGTCACCCAGGCTGGAATGCAGTGGCGCTCTCTTGGCTCACTGCAACCTCCGCCTCCCCGGTTCAAGCGATTCTTCTGCCTCAGCCTCCTAAGTAGCTGGGACTACAGGCACATGCCACCATGTCCAGCTAATTTTTGTATTTTTAGTAGAGACAGGGTTCACCATATTGGCCAGGCTGGTCTCAAACTCCTGACCTCATGATCCGCCTACCTCGGCCTCCCAAAGTGTTGGGATTACAGACGTGAGCCACTGCACCTGGCCTTTTTTGAGGCAGTGTCTCTCTGTCACCCAAGCTGGAGTGCAGTGGTGCGATCTCAGCCCACTGCAACCTCAGCCTCCCAGGTTTAAGCTATTCTCCTGCCTCAGCCTCCCGAGCAGCTGGCACTACAGGTATGCACCACCATGCCTGGCTAATTTTTGTATCTTTAGTAGAGACAGGGTTTCTCCATGTTGCCCAGACTGCTCTCTAACTCCTGGCCTCATGTGATCCATGGGAGCCACTTGGCCTCCCAAAGTGCTGGGATTACAGGCGTGAGCCAGCGTGCCCAGCCCATATTCATGATTTTTTAGAACATCCTAGCAATGTAAGACTAGATCAGGGAAGGCCTGAAATTGCATTCTAATTTTGAAATGATCATGAATTTGAAGTAAGTTCCGGTACTGACTCAGACATTTTGATTCATTCTAAGATGAACCAATGAATGCAATGTCACTCAGGAGTTACCTCAAATCCCAGGTATAGCCAAGGCTCTACTTACTTCCTTGGGATTTTCTAGTTTGGAAATGATCTGACCCTAGCTAGAGCTCCAAGTGATGATATAGTTCATAGTTAGACACTCAGACTTTCTTACAGCCATACTCAATATCAAAGGTTAAGCTTAAATGGAACTAATTGTAAAGAGTATCATCAGGGTAGTAAACTTTTATGTCACTATGTAACTTATCTGTCCATTCAGCACACACACTTAGCAACTGAATATAATAATAATTTCTGTACTTTGCTAAGAAATCTATAATGATTGGATAAATAATAGGTCTTGAAAAAAACTGAAGTGTTTAAAAATTCATGCTTAAACTAAATAATTGATAATATAAGAAGAATTTTATTAAATAGAACAACTTTTAAAAGCTTTATATGATGGCTTTGAGGACATCAAAATGCATAATAGTACAATTCTTAGTTTCACAACTTTTCAAGTGATAGTTATTTTTGTCCCTTTATGAAATACCACACGGATCAGAAGGTTTGTGGCTTGAGGTAGGGCCCTATTGCCTTCTATTTAACTGCCGTATTTCTGGATTTGTACTTTATGTGCTTCTTTCCTTCCTTGATATTTTCCTAGGCAGTCCTGTTCAGAATGAGCAAGGCTTTGTGGAGTTCAAAATTTCTGGGCCTCTGCAGTACATGTGGTGGTACCATGTGGTGGGCCTGATTTGGATCAGTGAATTTATTCTAGCGTGTCAGCAGATGACAGTGGCAGGAGCTGTGGTAACATACTATTTTACTAGGTGAGAATTTGTTGTTATTAGAAAACTCAAGTTCATCTAAGGGATGGTGTCCGCAGGCTGGAGGGGAAGGGAATCAGACTGGGGCTGGCAGGAGTTTCATTTCTTTAACAAAATAATTAGAGATGAATACGACAGAGTGTTATATATAGTTGATAATTCTGGGAGGTGGTCAAATGAGAGATTGTTGTTTTATTCTTTATACTTTTCTGCAGTTGTCTCATAAAATTTATTGTGATGTCACAAATTGTATTTAGCAGAAGAATAAATCTTATAGTGGTACCATATGTACTTTTGCTTTATATAAAAGTCCATCAAAGGACAACAAGTCTTTTTAGTTTGTTTAGACTGGAACAAATGTGATTTCCCTTTGCTAACTTTAGAGCCAAATATGAAAGCTTTAGGCCTCATAATTTTCTATTATAATTAGATGCCAAGTCTAAATTGAACATGTTTTTAAATTCTGTTTTCTGATTATATGATTAACCCCGTAAGTATTCACTAATAAAAGCTTGCAGAGCACAGTTTTATTTAACTTGAAGTATTAGAGCATCAGAACCCCATGAAACTACCATAGAGCAATGACATTAATTTTGTATAGCATGTCTGTAGCATTTGTAATAGTTATATATCACTTGGCCATTTTATCATAAAGCTAAAATAAGAATGATGAGCTGATTTTTTTTTCACTGCATTGGACTCTAAACCATACCTGTGTTTCCATCCTGATCTAGGCTTTGTTTTAATTGTCTTTTTGGTCATTTTTTAAATAGGGATAAAAGGAATTTGCCATTTACACCTATTCTGGCATCAGTAAATCGCCTTATTCGTTACCACCTAGGTACGGTGGCAAAAGGATCTTTCATTATCACATTAGTCAAAATTCCGCGAATGATCCTTATGTATATTCACAGTCAGCTCAAAGGAAAGGTAAGGGGAAAATGCATTTCTGTACTTTTTGTGGGCACATTCCAGACCTCAGTTCTGCATGTAGTAAAGCACCCAATAATGTTAAATACAAAGTTGTATTTTCTTCAAAGTCTTTACAAGGCAAAATCCAGCCCTTCTCCCTTGTCTCCCACTCATGTACTCCATATGCTCTGGCAAAATTCATCCAATCACTAGTAACTAAAAGTATCCTGTGCTGCTCTTCCTCTCTGTTGACTCACATACCTTCCTCCTTAGAACTTCTTCCCTATCCTTGACTGGGAATAACATGCATTTCAACATAGTTTAGCTCAAATTCTACCCCTTTGTAGAAACCTTTCCTGATTCCTCCCATCTCCCAAACAATGCTGTCTCTTTGTTCTCCACTCTCATAACACTTAGTATCTATACTATATTCTGATTCTAACCTTTTTTGTGTTTAGTATTTTTTTTCTCCTACTAGATTGTAAGTTCCTTGCAGGTGTTATAAACTTCACTGTATCTTATATGCAATAGAGACTAAATAAATATTGAATTGAACTTATTAAAAATAATTCAGTCATTATGTTTTAAGGAGGAAGTGGACAAGTATGGAGGCTTTGAAGCATAAATTGTAATTTTTAAATTTTTATTTATTTTTCTAATGTTTGAAGTCTTCTGTATGACAGTTTGATTCTTTGGTTTTTTGATTATTTCCATTTTTCCCCCATGCAGGAAAATGCTTGTGCACGATGTGTGCTGAAATCTTGCATTTGTTGCCTTTGGTGTCTTGAAAAGTGCCTAAATTATTTAAATCAGGTAAAATATTTTAAAAATAAATCTAATATTTACTTTCAAAGATAGGTTCATTGTTTCTTCTCCAAGATAAAATAAACTTAATTGAAAAATGTTATGTTTTTCTTGTGGTATTGTACATTGTACCTTGATAAAGTATGTCTATTTCAATCATATTCTTATTTTTTAAATTAATGTATGTGCTTACCAAAGCTCATTATTATTTTAATTTTTTCCAACTTTTAGATTTAGGGAGTACATGTACAGATTTGTTATATAGGTTATTATTTTTATTTTGATAAATAGATAAAACATCACTAGGGTTCGTCTTTCAGGAAGAACATTTATCTCTTATCCCTTAATTCACATTCCATCATTTTTTAAGTTTTCCCTAAGGATCTGACTACTGTGGCTATTACTACCCTTTCATTTTTGAAAATGTTGTTTGAAAACTTCAGTGTAAAGCTGTTGTGACACTATCCCTCTTTGCAACTAGCTACTATCATTTGAACTAGTGTGCTCTCTATGCTGATACTTTTTTTTTTTTTTTGGCCCAACTGCTAAACACTATGATATTGGCCTGGGAAATATTATCAAAGGAAGTACTACTTATAAGGTTGAATGGAAGAATTGATATTTATAGGATAAAAGGGCTTAGGGGAATGGGTTAGTCCTCTATCTTTCTGTATCTGAGGATCTAGGAGTCTCTGTGGGGCACTCCTTCCTTCTTTATTTTTTTAAGTTACTTTTCCATTCCCTAAAAATCAATTCTAATGTATTAATGCCCTCAACTAATAGGCCAGAGATAAAATTGACTTTCTCACCATTTACCGCTAAGTGATTGAAGAGTAGCATTGCACTTTCTATTCACTCCAAGATAGTCACAAGTTGATAGTTCTATGCCCATGGTATTGAGCATGCTTGGACTTTCCTTTATTGGGTTCTATGGTTAATATGAGAAAGTAGGTATGATGTTTCATTAGCAAAATACATTCTTATAGGTCATAATATTCCCTATGGATATGCAAGTGTTTGGAAGCTCATTCTTAAAATAATTAGTAAGGCCATAACAACCTGAAAAATTGTGTTCTTTAAAATTGGTTTGAGGCCAAGTCATCTTTATCAGAAAGTTGATGGATACACTAAAGATGATCATAATTGCATTTTTATACCCATCACTAAATAGCTTATCCTCGGAGAGATATGCTAAGCCCAGATCTCTAGTCTCAATCCTACTGCCGTCCCCCAGGCACCTTTTGCTTTTGCAGTTTTCCAGATGTGCCTGGAATGACTTCCAACACCTGACTAGTTCCTACTGAATCTTAATGATTCTGCCGGAGCGTCACCTCCAAGAAGCCATCCCTCTTCACCCCAGCCCCTCTGCTGAGCTTCTAACATTAGGTCATACCTTAGTATTCAAATACTAACACTATATCAAATTATCTGTTAACTTTACCTTTAAACTTCTGGCTCCTTTAAAGTAAAGATCTTCTTTTTTCTTGGTCTCCTCAGAAGCTAGGACAGTGCCAAATATACAATAAGTGGTCTTTAAGTGTTTTCTGAATGAACCGTTAATTGTATTAGTGAATATTTAGACTCAAAAAGACTACCAAGGTGATATAAAACTATAAAAATCTTGAAAAGGAGATGTGCAGTTATACTGAAGGAAGAAAACAAATCATATGATATCAAGATAGTCGATAAAAGGTTAAAAAAATCAAAGGTTTTCAGCATATCCCAAGCTAAATATTAGTCAGTGATTTAGTACCAACAACCTTGAGATGTTGGTCTTTTTTGTACAGGTTTTGTCCATTTTGGATCAGCATTTTGTAGGCATGATGTTTGAAGTTTTAAGTGGAACATTAAAATAGTAGTAAATCAAACATGTGAGGAAAGGCTTAGGGAGAGTTATTCTGAACTCATACTTTGTAGTTCTGTTTGGGAATACAAAGTGTTACAATGTGGGGACTGATCACCTGCAGTGCTTCATGTCTCCTGGGCTCATGGGAAATGCCACATTTGAAATGTGGTCAACACAACTCTATAAGGCTAGCATTATTTTCTCATCTGTTTCATAGATGAGAAAATTGAGACTGGCATCTGTGGCAGATCACGAGACCTAAAGGTGAAAGAAGTTTTCAAATCATTTTGCCTCGCTCTTTCCAGTGTATCACACTGCTGCCATTATATCACACTCATATACATATAAATATATACACATTTCTGAGTGGTGTAAACAAACAAAAATATGGTTTATTATAGAAAATATGCAGACATCTCAAATTTTAATGATTTCATTCTGTAAACTAAGACAATGATGTTTTTAAAGAAAAGCTATTGAGGTCAGGCACGGTGGCTCACGCCTGTAATCCCAACAGTTTTGGAGGCCGAGGCAGGTGGATCATTTGAGGTCAGGAGTTCGAGACCATCCTGGCCAACATGGTGAAATCCCATCTCTACTAAAAATACAAAAATTAGCCAGGTGTGCTGGCTCGTGCCCGTAGTCCCAGCTACTCCAGAGGCTGAGGCAGGAGAATCGCTTGAACCTGGGAGGCGGAGGTTGTAGTGAGCCGAGATTGAGCCATTGCATTCCAGGCTGGGCAACAGAGCGAGACTCTGTCAAGAAAAAAGAAAGAAAGAAAGCCTGTTGAAATTAAGATTTGCAACACACTTGTAATTTTTATGACCTTGAAAAAGTCTAAGAATTTAGAACAAAATTAGATAAAGCCTACAGTATGGGTTTGACTTTGTGCCCTGTCTTAATCTGTTCAGGCTTCTATAACAAAATACCATATACTAGGTGGCTTCTAAACAACAGAAATTTATTTTTCATAGTTATGTAGTTGATGAGAACTATTCCCATAGTTCTAGAGGCTGGGAAATCCAAGATCAAGGCACCAGCAAATTCAGTGGTTTGTGTGGGCCTGTTTCCTGGTTCAGAGATGGTGCTTTCTTCCTGTGACTTCACATGGTGGAAGAGACAAAAGAGCTCTTTGGGGTATTTTTTTAAATAAGGGCACTAATCCATTCATGAGAGTAGAGCCCTCAAGACCTAATCACCTCCCGAAGACCCTACCTACTAATACCATTACCTTGCTGACTATGTTTCAACATACAAACTTGGAGAAGACACAAACATTCAGACCATAGCATTCCCCTTCTCCCCTTTGCCTCAAATAAGAAAGGAATAATTGTAATTACCCTTTCATTTATTTAATTTATACGAATCCACACAGAACTGCACATACCCTATATTCCCTTAGCATTGCTGTCTAGCTTGCCCCTATTAAGTGAGTCATTATGTAAATATTTTAAACTTTAAGAGAATTTCTGGGTCCTTCACTAGAGAAAGGAAAAAAGATGTGAAAATGAAGAAGTTGTATTCTGGGACAGATGGCCACACAGGCCTGTTCCATGCATGGTGACCCTCTGCCCTAACATATTTTCTTTCACATGATCAGTGCTTTTTAACTGTATCCCGTCACACAAAAGTGCAGCCAGAGATTATGTAGGCTAACAGGCATCCTTTAAAAAGATTCCTGGATGGTGGTCATCCTTCATCTTGCTCCTGGGGGTTGAATATTCTCAAGCTTGTGTCCTGCCCAAGCAAATGTTGAGCGTGGGCTAAATGTTAATCAGTGATGGCTGTCTGTGGGCAGTTTAACTCCAGAGAAGGAAGGCTGTCTGAGAAGAAGGTGGGTGGACTCTAAAAGTCTCAACCAAGAAGTCTGAAGAAAACTCAGAGAATAGTTATTAGGGAAAGCCACAGAGGACTTCAAAATTCCTAAGAACTTAAGCAAGAATTCTTTTAGACTAGGAAGTATAGAAAAGGAGGGAATTTTCATTGGCCTGCTATGATCTGCAGCACATTTTTCTTCCTGAAGAGATCATCTTGACCTTTGTGTATCCAGTTCATCTTCCTACCTTGGGAGTGAGTGAAAGAGCTTGCAAAATATCCACCTACTTTTTTTCAGTTGGGTTGAATACAAAGGGATTACATAGATCCATAGAAATATTGCCTTTTAAAAGGCTAAATTTCTGGACATTCGACCCTCACAGAAATTTCTCAGAGGGGTGGAGAAAAGAAATTATTGCTGCTTCTTTATCTACAAACAAATAGACTTCTGCCCTAAAAGCAGATGGAATGGGGCAGGGTGGGGTGATAAGAAAGAAGCAAAAGAGGAATAATAATAATTCTCAAATGAAATGAAGCTTCTAAAAACTAATGAGGGAAACAAAAAAGCTTTTATAGTTTAGTTTGTAAGTGTTGGGCATTCTCCTCATGTAAGCTGGTCTGATAACAGAGGAGAGAGAATGGAGACATATGGGTCCTCTCTTGCCTCTGTCTCAAGGAAATTCATGGTGAACTGGAAAGCGTAGAACACTATAGTTAAGAGTGAGTTTTTCCCATTGAGGGTGGGAGTGAACATAAGCTAGTACCTGGTTGATTTAAATGGGTTGTCCAATTTCCTTGATTCTAGACATTATGAAGCTATTTAGCATCAGGATGCATCTCATAATCAATATGTATATTTAATATGGTAGGATATTTTCTCCTGAAAACTTGTGATGAGTAACTGGCTCATTAGTCTCTTGATTATATCTTAGAATGTGGGAAATAAAGTATTTATCTTCAAAGGAGTTATATCCCAGATCACTGAAGACCTTTGTCAATTAAATTGTTGAACTGAAGAATTACAGTGAAAGATGCTGAAAGATTGGAAGTTGTGGAGGAAGTTACTAAAACTTGAAATGAGCAAATGTGGTTTGTATTTCCAGTAAGAGGGTGGGTTCCACATACAGTAGATGAGGGAGTAGATGAGGTTGATATTAATCCTTGGCAGTACTCTAGATCAGGAGGTCAGCAAGCTTTCTCTGTGAGGGACCAGAGAGTAAATATTTTTGGCTTTGTGGGCCATACGGGATCTTTCATGACTGCACAATTCCATTACTGTAGCATGAAAGCAGCCATAGACAATATGTAAACAATGAGCACAACTGTGTGCCAGTAAAACTTTATTTACAAAAGTAATTGGCAGACCAGGCACGGTGGCTCACGCCTGTAATTCCAGCACTTTGGGAGGCCGAGGAGGGCAGATCACAAGGTCAGGAGATTGAGACCATCCTGGCTAACATGGTGAAGCCCCGTCTCTACTAAAAATACAAAAAATTAGCCAGGAGTGGTGGCGGGTGCCTGTAGTCCCAGCTACTCGGGAGGCTGAGGCAGGAGAATGGCGTGAACCCGGGAGGCAGAGCTTGCAGTGAGCTGAGATCGTGCCTCTGCACTTCAGCCTGGGAGACAGAGCGAGACTCCATCTCAAAAATAAATAAATAAATAAATAAATAATTAGTTGGCAGGCCAGATATGGCCTGCAGGTGGTAGGTTGACCACCCCTGCTATAGAATAAATTGTTAACTGAGTGTTTTTTTCTGAGTACTTAGGGAGCTGGTGTGAACTGGGAACCAAACTGTGTTCTTTCAGAATAGAACTGGCTGGGGCAGTTCTTCATCGTTTTTCAGCAAGGTTAATGTTAAACAAGATCAAAAGTATAGTTTATTTTTACTTCATTGAGGCACTTGCAGAGTATTTCAAAAGAAGCTTTTGTAGGAGATGGAAAAAAACACTTGGACCACTGCAGTTAGGTAGTTAACTCTGTGGTGCCTGCTATCTTTTATCTGATAAGAAGCACTGACAGGTGACAATATAAGGGAGCAAGAAGCAGGTGGATTCTAACAGCAACACTTAGTATGATTT
The DNA here is from genome assembly GCF_009828535.3 of Hylobates moloch. Taxonomy (NCBI): domain Eukaryota; kingdom Metazoa; phylum Chordata; class Mammalia; order Primates; family Hylobatidae; genus Hylobates; species Hylobates moloch. The sequence goes on from NW_026652285.1 coordinate 77,514,763, forward strand.
CTTTAAGATGTTTTGTATTTTAGTTTTTCAGATAAAGACTTACAAACATAATATAGTAATATATTCTGATGATAATAAACTTCCCCAGTTTGTATGATGGAATTCTATATACCAAAATCATGCTGTATTTCTGTTTTGTTTTTCTTTTTTTGGAGGCGGAGTCTCACTCTGTCGCCTAGGCTGGAGTGCAGTGGTGCGATCTCGGCTCACTGCAACCTCCACCTCCCTGGTTCAAGCAATTCTCCTGCCTCAGCCTCCGAGTAGCTGGGATTACAGGCGCATGCCCGAATGCCCGGCTAATTTTTTTTGTATTTTTAGTAGAGATGGGGTTTCACCATGTTGGCCAAACTGGTCTCAAACTCCTGACCTCAGGCAATCCACCTGCCTCGATCTCCCAAAGTGCTGGGATTACAAGCGTGAGCCACCGTGCCCGTCCTCATACTGTGTTTCTTAAAGAGCACCATAATTTATTTCCTACTGCCCCATTACTGAAAAAAGCTTAAGAACCACAGGTAGTGACCTGCTCAGTACAGTACTCTCTTTAGCTCTGAAATGTTCTGCGTTTTTAATCAATGAATTTAATCATATAATGGCAAGTTAAATTTTTGGTAATTCAAACCTCATCTTCATTACAGACTCCTAATAACTAACAAGCTTATAATTAGAATATTCGTAAATTGTAGACTATCTCTCCTGGGCTCAGTGGTTAAAGCTTTATAGACAACACAGTGTAAAGTAAGCCCTTTATCTCCAACAGTTTCGCAGCAATCCCCACATTTGGGACCTAAAGACAATTTAAGTCAGCACTAAACCCAAATTCCTCAGGACCAAAAGTTTTAGTCACAAAGTTCATATACTTTTCCTTCCTAAGACTCAAATATATTTGATGTTATAATACTTTTTCACATTTCCCAGAAAACATCAATGCTGTTCTAGAATGTAACATAAAAAAGAATGGAAAAAAAAATCAGTCTATGACTAGTAGGTCAAAGAGCACATGGGGCAGCAGAAGCAGGTGTAATTGAATGAAAGCGTATCAGCTAGAACTCAGTATTTTAAGGAACAGAAAGCTCAGCTCAATCTGACCTGAACAAGGGAGAGGGAGGAGAAGGTGGAGCAGGGAAGAGCTGGGATTCTTAGCAATTTATTAGCTTCTATAACTGAAAAGTTCAGAAATCTGGCAAGTTCCCAATGTCCCACTTGTCACCAAGTTGAAGTACCAGGTTCTCCCTGCTCTGACTTCATGGTGTTGGCCTCACCCTCAGTTTTACACTGTGACCTTCAGCAGCTCTTCTTATTACGTTAGCGAAACAGCTATAGCCATTCATACCCTCACACCTTCAAGAGAACCTATGGAAGAGAAAGAAAGCCTTTTTTTCCCAGAAGCCCCAGGGAACATCACTTTTGCTTTCAATGGCTCTGATTGGTTTATTCACCAATTCTGAACCAATCATTGTGGCCAGTAGGTATAGTATGCTAATTGGCTTATGTCAACCAAGACCCATCCCCAGAGCTGGAGGTAGTGACAGTCTCACTGGGACTGAGACAGGGAATGGGATAAGGCTGTTTTCTCAAAAAAGATTTAGGGTTCTGCTCCCAGGAAGAGGAGGGGCATAAAATGCCAGCCATCAAAGAGCTGTGTACTACAAGAGCTGTGAGAAGTGAGAGCATAGAAGAAAGCCACCAAGGAGGAGACAGTGGATGGTCCAGATAAAACACCACAGCAATCTGATGCCCACACCTACCTCTTCAGCTTTTAAATCATCACCTAAATGATTACAGTGCACTGCTGATGTTCACAGTCAAAACCCTGAGACATCTAGGAAAAATTAAATTATGTTTGATTTACTAAGACAGGGAAGAAGTTAATGGATGTTAGAAAGGTTTGTGTATGGTTTTTTTTGCTGTTGTTGTTGTTTTTCTTTTTGGAAACGGAGTCTCCCTCGGTCGCCCAGGCTGGAGTGCAGTGGCACGATCTCGGCTCACTGCAAGCTGCGCCTCCCGGGTTCACGCCATTCTCCTGCCTCAGCCTCCCGCGTAGCTGGGACTACAGGCGCCCGCCACCACACCGGGCTAATTTTTTGTACTTTACGAGATGGGGTTTCACTGTGTTAGCCAGGATGGTCTCGAGCTTCTGACCTTGTCATCCGCCCACCTCGGCCTCCCAAAGTGCTGGGATTACAGGCGTGAGCCACCGCGCCCGGCGGTTTGTGTATGTTTTAATAAATAACAGTGTTTTTAAAGGACCAAAACTAAGCCAAATGGAAAGTTATTTTTACCATATGAGGCTTTAAATCTTATATTTTCTTGTACTCAGTCTCAATCTGTACCTCATTAAAGGGTGCCATGTGTTTGACTGAAATATTTTTAAAAGCTATGTTTTAGCTATGCTCAGTTTATATCTTAACAAAGGAAGTTTCAGTTGTTGATGAAAATGTTGTTTTTGCTTTTGTCCAGAATGCATACACAGCCACAGCTATCAACAGCACCAACTTCTGCACCTCAGCAAAGGATGCCTTTGTCATTCTGGTGGAGAATGCTTTGCGAGTGGCTACCATCAACACAGTGGGTGATTTTATGTTATTCTTAGGCAAGGTAAGACCAAGTATTTTTTCTTCAACATACAGTAAAATTTTGCGTATATATATTTGCTCTTTTATTTTAAAAATATCCAGGCCACCAAAAAACTAAAAGTAATGTATAGCAAGTACTTAGAAAGCCCTTACTCTGTGTCCAGCATTGTTATAAGTACTTGACATATATTGTGCTCATTTAATCCTCACAATAAATTTTTAAGATAAGTTCCATTATTATCCTCATTTTACAGAGAGGGAAACTGAGGCATGGAGCAGCTAAGTCATGTGCCTATGTTTCTCTTTCTGTGTTGTTTTTTTGTTTGTTGTTGTTTGTTTTTTTTTGAAACGGAGTTTCACTCTTGTAGCCCAGGCTGGAATACAATGGTGCTGTCTCAGCTCACTGCAACCTCTGCCTCCTGGGTTCAAGCAATTCTTCTGCTTCAGCCTCCCGAGTAGCTGGGATTACAGGCGTGCCACCACGCCCGGCTAATTTTTGTATTATTAGTAGAGACAGGGTTTCCCCATGTCGGCCAGGCTGGTCTCTAACTCGTGAGCTCAGGTGATCCACCCGCCTTGGCCTCCCAAAGTGCCGGGATTACAGGCGTGAGCCACTGCACCTCTTTACGTGTTTTGAACTGTAAAGAATTAGGAAATAGTCTTCCTCCTGGTTAGTGGTACTGCAACTGGAGCCTGACTGCCTGGATTTCAGTTCTGACTCTATCACTGATAGTTGTGTGACCTGGGCAGGTTAGATAAGGGAGTCATTCTGTGCCTCAGTTTGCTCATCTGTAAAATTGGAATATAATAGTGCCAAACTCCTAGGGTCATGAGATTAATGCATTGTTAATACATGTAGGGTATCTAGGAGAGTGCTTGACACATTTTAAGTTCTCAGTGAATGTTAGTTGTCATCATTATTATTATAGTATTATGTATAAGCGCCTTTAAAATAGAGCTGTTAGAGAACGAGACTTATACTTTCCTTAGAAGTGTTGAAGAAGAGGCAGTTTATTCTATACTATTAAAATACTGCAAAATATTCAATAACATAATTAGATTTCATTCTGAGTATTAAACCATAAAATACTCAGAAAATTTTTTAAATTGAGGAAAGAAAAAGGCTTGTACTACCACCACTATAACTAAATAACTTATTTCTATATAATTCTTCCTGTGTTTTTTTATCGGCTTGTATTTCTATAGTATAACAATCATAGCATACGTACCTGTTTGTCCCGCCCATTTCTCTTTACATTACATCATATACATTTTCCATCTTGTTTTGATAATCTTCACAATTATTCATTATTACCATGGTAAATATCCACCAAATACTGTTTGTAAACTTTCTCTTACTATTGAACCCTTAGGTTGCTCTAGCCAACTGTATTTTTTAAATGTTTTTGTAAAGAAAATATGTTTGGCATGGAGAAGTATATATAGCATTGTGTGTGATGAAGTGGGTTGGTTCTCTACAGCTGATTCAGAATTCACCGTCTTTATTTTTATTTTTGTTTACATATTTATAATTTATCCCTACAGCTAAGAAAGATATGAAGCAACTTAGAATAAAAGTATATATATATGTATACACACACACACTACACACACCGCTTTTTTTTCCAGATGGAGTTTCACTCTTATTGCCCAGGCTGGAGTGCAATGGCACAATTTCGGCTCACCGCAACCTCTGTGTCCTGGGTTCAAGCGATTCTCCTGCCTTAGCCTCCCGAGTAGCTGGGACTACAGGCATGCACCACCATGCCCATCTAATTTTTGTATTTTTAGTAGAGACAGGGTTTCTCAATGTTGGTCAGGCTGGTCTCAAACTCCCGACCTCAGGTGATCTGCCCACCTTGGCCTCCCAAAGTGCTGGGATTACAGGCATGAGCCACTGCCCACAGCGTTTTTTACAGCGGGAAATAAGCCATTTAGAGGAATAAGGGAGATACTAAGTGGCAATATTTGATGATGATGATTTTAGTAAACTCTGATTAAGATACTTTGGGTACCAGGCACTGAGTGAAGGGCTTTTGTTAAGTGTTACATTTGGTCTTCCCCTGTAAGTTGAGCTACTAGTATTAACTTTGGTTTCCTCTACTCTAAAATAAAGTTTAGAGAAAAATTAAATTGGCCAAATTTAGAGAACTAGAATGTGGTCTTTCAAACTCAGGTCTGTCTGACTTCTAAGTTATTAATCACTGTGTGCTATAATTGCCTCAGGTGGCATTAAATTTGTCCTTGGGCCTTTTTAAAATTTTTTTTAAAAGCCTTTTGACTCAGTAATTCTGAGTCAATGATAAGCCACTCCTGGTAACAGTAACTGCAAACAAATACAGCATTATTTATATAGTGACCAATTGTAAACAATCTGATGCCTAACAATAGAGAAATGGTTGGGAATAATAGTCAATAGACTGTTATTCACCTACTAAGCCATGTTTTTTATTAAGAGTTTACAATATGAAGAAATGCATATAATGTAATAAATGAAAAAGCTGAGTAAAACTACTAGGCTTTAGTAGTGTTTAAAAATGTTTATAAGAAAAAGAATGGAAATGAATATCTCAAGATATTAACAATGATTGCTTTTGGATATTAAAAATGTAGATAATTCCAAACCCCTACCTCACTTTATTGTACTTTATTGTAGTAAGATAATGTTCTCTATATTGAGTGTGCATTATTTTTTTAATGAAAAATAAAAAGATGGGTTGGGCGTGGTGGCTCACGCCTACAATCCCAGCACTTTGGGAGGCCGAGGCAGGCAGATGACCTGAGGTCAGGAGTTCAAGACCAGCCTGGCCAACGATGTGGTGAAACCTCATCTCTACTAAAAAATACAAAAAAAAAAAAAAAAAAATTAGCCGGGTGTGGTGGCAAGCAGCTGTAGTTCCAGCTACTTGGGAGGCTGAGGCGGAGAATCGCTTGAACCCAGGAGGCAGAGGTTGCAGTGAGCCGAGATTGTACCACTGCACTCCAGCCTGGGCGACAGAGCAAGACTGTGAAAAAAAAAAGAAAGAAAAATATAAAGATTATAAAACACAATGTTCTAAAATTGGCTTTTTTTAGCAGCCTAGTGACCTGTTAAAACTTTTTCTTTATCGTATCTTTATAGAGTGTCTACTAGTAATGTGGTAAGGACTATTATAGGTCCTGGTTATATACTGATCAATACATAGAATTTAAAATCTAGTAGAGGGCCAGGCACGGTGGCTCGCGCCTATAATCCCAACACTTTGGGAGGCCAAGGTGGGTGGATCACTTGAGGTCAGGAGTTCGAGACCAGCCTGGCCAACATGGGGAAACCCTGTCTCCACTAAAAATACAAAAATTAGCCAGGCGTATAGTGGTACATGCCTGTAATCCCAGCTACTCAGAAGCTGAGGGACGAGAATTGGTTGAATCTGGGAGGTGGAGGTTGCAGTGAGCTGAGATAGCGCCACTGCACTGCAGCCCAGACGACAAAGCGAGACTCTGTCTCAAAAACAAAAACAAAAGAAACCTAGTAGAGAAGGCAGTTTTGTATCCCTCTTTTCACTTGGTGTTACATTATGAGCATTTCTTGTTTTGTTAAAACTTTTCTAACTATGGTTATACAACTGTTGTGTCATTTATTTGATCAATCCTCAGGTTTTCTGTTTTTTACAGTTGAGCTGTGCTCAATTTTTTACTAACCTAAAGTTTGTATTTGTGTATAAATCTTGCCCACATCAATCTTTATTTCCTGAGGCCAGAATCCTAGAATTAGAATTAATTAGGGTTCTTGATGTGCATTGCCAGATTGCTTTCCAGAAAGATATATTTTTAATAATGTAATATTTATAATATTTCAAATGACTTTAAGAACCATAAAAGATAAATACATTTTTTTAATTGAGAAATTCAGAAAAGAGAAAAATAAGAGGAAGAGAAATCTTCTGGGTTTCTAACATTTTAATAAAAATGTTCTTTAGTTTTTCTTTCCTAAAAATATAGTCCTGATCATAGAATACAGTAAATCTTTTGAAAAGAGTTTTTCATTACAATTCAATGGCTGCTAGCATGCAGAATTTGTTTCTAATCAGGTAGTTCAACTAATAGATCATAATAAACATTATAAAACATGATGCCAGAAATGAATTGTTCATATACATAGCAACTTGAATGAATCTTGAGGGAATTATGCTGAGCGAAAAAATCTAATCCCAGAAGATTAATTCCATTTATATAATAGAAATGACAACAGGGCTGGGCTCTGTGGCTCACGCCTATAATCCCAACACTTTGGGAGGCCAAGGAGGGTGGATCGCTTGAGCCCAGGAGTCCAAGACCAGCTTGAATAACATGGCGAAACCCCATCTCTACAAAAAAATACAAAAATTCTCCTGGCATGGTGGGGTGCGCCTGTATTCCCAGCTACTCGGGAGGCTGAGGTGGAAGGATTGCTTCAGCCCAGAGGCAGAGGCTGCAGTGAGCTGTGATCACACCGCTGCATTCCAGTCTGGGTGACAAAGCAAGACTCTTTCTCAAAAAGAAAAAAGGTGAAATGACAACAGTATGGAAACGGAGAATGGATTTGTGGTTAGAGATCGGGTTGAGGAGGAGGGGAAATAGCTATAAAATAACAAAGTGAAGGGTTCCAGTGATGATGGATATATTCTGCATCTTCACAGTATCAATGTCAATATCATGGTTGTGACATTGATATACTATAGTTTTACAAGATGTTATCATTGAAGGAAACTGGGTAAAGGGTACATGGAACCATTCTACTATTTCTTACAACTGCATGTGAATTCACCTCGAAATTTTAAATTCAACTTTAAAACTCTGAATTTAAAAATAAAAAAAGACGGGGCTGGGTGCGGTGGCTCACGCCTGTAATCCCAGCACTTTGGGAGGCCGAGACGGGCGGATCACGAGGTCAGGAGATCGAGACCATCTTGGCTAACACAGTGAAACCCCTTTTGTACTAAAAATACAAAAAATTAGCCAGGCATGTTGGCGGGCACCTGTAGTCCCAGCTACTCGGGAACCTGAGTCAGGAGAATGGCGTGAACCCAGGAGGCGGGGCTTGCAGTGAGCTGAGATCGCCCCACTGCACTCCAACCTGGGGGACACAGCAAGACTCCGTCTCAAAAAAATAAATAAATAAAAATAAAAAATAAAAAAAGACATCATTATGGGTTCCATTTGTATGGTACTCTAATAGTTTTTATGGAATGTGAATTAGATCTGTAAGGGACCTTAGCTCTTCTAGTTTAGTGACTTGTAACATATGGTCACTGGCCAACAGGGTCCTAAAGGTAAGAATAGAGATTTATAATCCAATTTAAATGTTTTTAAGTATTGATATTTGTCCTAATAAAGGTATCCCAAAACCCCTCAATCTCAAATTTCTTTGCTTCTGTGTGAAATTATTTCACCTCCATTTGGTAATATCTTTTCTCACACTAATTATATCTTCTAGTTGACAATTTATTTGACTTTGGTTAATAAAAATTGAGAATATGAATTATTACTTATAAATGCTATTTTATTGGTAAATGATATCTTTCAAAATGTAGATTCTCTAGAGAAAGAGCATCGTAAATGTTGCACTAAAAAGAAAGGAAGGTAGAGAGGGAGAAATGTTGCCAGGCATTGCATTAAATACTTTTAGAATGCTTATTTTAACAATCATGGGACGTATGTATTATTATGTCTCTTTTAAAGATGGAAAAACAGGCTCCGAATGGTTAAATGAACTTGCTTAGAGTTACAAAACTGAGTACTAATTGTGTAATTCAAATCTACATCTTTCTGACTCCAAAACTAGTATCCTTTCCTTCCTGCTTCCCACATCCTACCTAAAGCATGAATCTCTTCTACGGCATTCCAATAATTTATCCTCTAGAACAGGAATGTCTATTTCTTTTTTTTGAGACGGAATCTTGTTTTGTGCCCAGGCTGGTCTTGAAGTCCTGGGCTCAAGCAATCCTCCTGCCTCAGCCTCCCGAGTAGCTGGGACTGTAGGTGTGAGCTACCATGCCCAGCTAGGGATCTCTTAACTTATAAAGTCATGCGCCCTATTAAGAAAAAAGTTTGATCACAGTTGTTCAGTATATTTACATTTATTTATCAATTGTATATATATATAGCTGTTACTAATATCTGCCTTATAAAGCATACTAAAGAAGAGATTTTAAATGTATGAGAAATATAATAGAAGTCCCAGGTGATCCTGTTAAATACTCACTAGGATGTGGGTATCTACCATGGAGATCAGTGATACAGACCAGTGCTTCTTGAGACATAGGCTTTATCAGCACCTGGGATACTTTTTAAATGCAAACTACTGGGCTTTTTCATGGATCCAACCAACCAGACTCTGGGATTAGGGCCCAGGAATCTGCATTCTTAGCCTTTCTACAGTTTGAGAACCATTAATGTATCTGCTTGAATAAGTGCATAACACTCTTTCATTATATTTGGGAATAACTACTACATTTTTTTGGCTAAACATCACTAATTGTTGAAGTTATCTCTTGCATGAGAATATCTAACCTTCCATCTCACCAGCTTTTTGTCTCAACATCTAGTTTGTTTGAGCCATACCTTTTTTCTATAACTAACTTTACCATTTCAAATGGGTTTAACTTTTAATGGCATGGTGAGAGCATGAAGAACCTCAGCCCTCCAATAGGGTGAATGTGCAAGATTTGGAGAGTATAGGAAATAACTCACTCTAAAATCGAAACCAGGAGAGTGGAAGAAAATGGAAGTAATGACCGGGCGTGGTGGCTCACGCCTGTAATCCCAGCACTTTGGGAGGCCCTGGCAGGCAGATCACCTGAGGTCAGGAGATCGAGACCAGCCTGGCCAACATGGTGAAACCCTGTCTCTACTAAAAAATACAAAAAAAAATTAGCCAGGTGTGGTGACGAGCACCTGTAGTCCCAGCTACTTGGGAGGCTGAGGCGAAGAATTGCTTGAACCCAGGAGGTGGAGGTTGCAGTGAGCCAAGATCATGCCACTGCACTCCAGCCTGGGCAACAGAGCAAGACTCTGTCTCAAAAAAAAAAAAAAAAGAAGAAGAAAAAGAAAAGAAAATGGAAGTAATTAACCATCTATGGAAATAACCCCAGAAAATAAGTCACTATAAGAGAAGATTCATAAGTGTGTTGCTACAAAAATGGTGGGGAGTCTTCCAAAGCTTGGGCAGACCCAGATTTGCTCCCTAGAAGCATCTGAGAGAGGGATCAATTTATAGCTTAACCAATGTATCATCTAATGCATTTTAACTCCGAGTTAAGACAATGGTGAATGAGAAATGCCTTGATGTTGATAAATATTGGAGAAAATGCCAAAGAAGAATTCTCAGTCTGCCTATTCTTAATACTAGACAAGAAGAGGCTGCCATGATTCTAGGGGTCTCTTTTTTCCCTTTACTTAAAGCCTTATACAAGACAAAATAAAGGGCTGGGAAAGAGTGTGTCTAGAATTCAGTAGAATCCATTACTGCTGTGGGTCAATATCCAAATATTTCTGAGTTTTTATCTGGAAAGAGCACTGGAGTTGACATCATAAGACCATTATTTGAGTAGGATCTATTCTTTTTTTCTACTCTTATGACCTTGACCTTGGGTCTACTCTTTTTTTTCTACTCAGGTCGGTTGGCATCTCTAAGTATGTTTCCCAGTCTATAAAATGGGATGATAATATTTGCCATAGACCATTCATAGGGTTATTGAAAAGCTGGAATAAAATGTATTTTAAAAACCACAAAAAATTTAAAATGCTGCATGTGAAATGATGAAGCATCAGAGTGGGTGGTTCTTGACAATAACTAAATTGGCTATTTCTTTTATTCTTTTAGCATGGATGTTTTTGGCAACCTCTTTCTTCACAGAGAGTCCAAATATACACTTTATGGCAAATTATATTAAATTTACCACATATTCTATGTGAAATAAAATATGAAACACAGAAAAAGTTCTAAGACTATAGATTTTTCTTGCAGAATTATTTATGTCTGAAAAAAATATAAATCTCCAACAGTAAGAGAATGGTTAAATGTATTTTAAATCACTCATAAAATGAAATTATGTAGCTGAGTAAATATGAAGCATTTATGATGATAATTCTCTATATATTAATGAAAAGCTTATAGCGATTTGTTTATATAATACTATTTCATATATGTGAAAATGCTTAGAAAAAAATACATACCATTACACTGAAATATCACTTTTTTTCTGAGTGCTAAGAGTGTGTAAATTTTTTCTAAAATATGCATACATTTATCTTAAAAATTGCCACAGATTCTAAATAGGTTAAGTTTTAGGGTGCAGCATAGCATTTGGAAAACTTAATTATCTTTAAACCAGAATCATTTAAAGTATGATTTTAAAATTTATATGATAAGCATGTATAACTCTAGGTGTATATGAGAATATGTGGATTATATTTCCTCATTTGAGATGGAATGGCCTCATGCAACCATCATTTATAAATAGTAGAATTTTAAGTCTGCAAATGGTGAAAAAAGAGTGGCTTTCTTCAGTAGGATATTAAATGTGATCTTTGTTCTCTCTGCTTCAGGTGCTGATAGTCTGCAGCACAGGTTTAGCTGGGATTATGCTGCTCAACTACCAGCAGGACTACACAGTATGGGTGCTGCCTCTGATCATCGTCTGCCTCTTTGCTTTCCTAGTCGCTCATTGCTTCCTGTCTATTTATGAAATGGTAGTGGATGTATTATTCTTGTGTTTTGCCATTGATACAAAATACAATGATGGGAGCCCTGGCAGAGAATTCTATATGGATAAAGTGCTGATGGTAAGTACTTCAAATGCCCTTTCCTATTTTAGGGATAAAAATACCAATAAAAATATTTCGTAAAACATTCTCTATATTTAATTCACATTATATGCAACTGAGTAATTTAGAATTAACCCCGTAGCACTGACTCATGAATGAGGTTAATCTTGGGTAAGTCAGGGAGGAAGGCTTCTTGGCATGGACAAGATCATTTCAGATCCACCTAGCTAGAGCAGTACTCGTTAATAGTCCTAAGTTCACCCTATTCCTGCTGCCCCTCTCTCTGCAATTAGATAGATTTGAATTGACATTTTAAACTAGCTTCTAGCCTTTTCCTGAAATGGGGCGCAAAGACAAAATATCCTGTTTCCCAGGTCCTAGTGCCTACCTGTCTTTCTCTGTCCACCACTGCCCCAAACATTACTGCTGTCAACCCTGGTTAAAACTCATCATCTTAAATATGGTAGGCCAAATTGAAAGCATTTTGTGATGAATACCGATAACAGACCCATGACTGATAGAGTGTATAGTTATTTATTAGTCAAGATCTGAACCTTTACACAGATATTATATGCAGATTTTTCATATTAGAACCTCAATTAAATTCCCTTAAAAATTTGAAAACCTTATTAAATGGTTTAAGTACCGTTATAATCAGTGTTAAATGTTACCAAAGTAAAGATGCTTTCTAAATAATAGTAGTTTGCCATTAAGCTATGAAATATTTCTATCTCAAAATGGGTAATACTGAATACTAAGCATTATACATTAAAATAACAAGCCATTTTCCAGGAGCATATTTTATCCAGTTAAATCTAAAATAAGTGTATTAATAAATAAGCTAGATTTTTTTTTTTTTTTTTTTGAGACGGAGTCTTGCTTTGTCACCCAGACTGCAGTGCTGTGGGCATGGTCTCGGCTCTGCAACCTCCACCTCCCAGGTTGAAGCAGTTCTCCCTCAGCCTCCCAAGTAGCTGGGATTACATGCGTGCTCCTCCACTCCTGGCTAATTTTTGTATTTTTAGTAGAGACGGGGTTTTACCATGTTGGCCAGGCTGGTCTTGAACTCCTGTCCTCAGGTGATCTGCCTGCCTCGGCCTTCCAAAATGCTGGGATTACAGGTGTGAGCCACCATGCCCAGCCTAGATTTTTTTTTTTTTCAATAGCAAGAATTCCAAATGATTTAGCTGACCTATTTGGCATTGATTTTCTCTTTTTCTGGCAACATCAGCTAAATTGTAGACATTTTCTTAATGTCTAAACTAATTCTAACTGGTTATTTTCTTAATGGAATTTGATCATGATTATTGCATCTCTTTTGTGATTAAAGCATTTAGAAGAGTGTTACTGTTTTTTAAGTCACTGATCAAAAGCAGAGTAAAAAATAACTGTTTTCCACCCTTCAGTTTTCTCTGTAGGAATGGTGAGGATATTTAATGAAGGAGTGCCCCGTAAATGTTGACCGAATAGAAATGTTCCCTTTCGGCACATTCCCATTTCGACTACTACTAACCATAGGTTCTGGTTGATACACCCTGTCTTCCTGCTTTATGAAGTAATGTCATGGTCAGATTGACACTTTTTTAAAAAGAGTAGTTTGTTTATGGTTTGGTTAAGAAACAAAGCATTATGTGCTTAGCAATATCAATGTGTGTTCTTTTACCTTCTATGGCTATTTAAAAGTGGAGGCTTATGGAGTAACATGTTCTTGTTGTTTCACTTAACCTTGATGTAGAAAACAACAACAAATAAAATGATATTCTGAGTATGAGAAAATAGCCTCTTAAAAATGTTAGGTATTTTCTCTTCCAGATAGAACTAACATTATCTCTTGGAGCCTTAGTAAGATTGTCACAATGAATGGATGGAAAGAAGACTTTTTTAATCAGCGGATTGCAGGGTCCATTCCTACAAATTTAGCAGCTCTCATGTGTGATACTAAACATTATTTATTGCTATGTTTTTAGGCCATCCATTTACCAAGATTGAGTCAAAAATGTAAATGTTCTTTAGAATTCATCTACTAACAAATCTGAAAGGACCCAAGAATTTATTCAATATGGTCCATATTTTGCAGGAGTTTGTGGAAAACAGTAGGAAAGCAATGAAAGAAGCTGGTAAGGGAGGCGTCGCTGATGCCAGAGAGCTAAAGCCGATGGTAGGTGGAGATGAGGAGGTGGCCGCCCTCCAAGAATTTCACTTTCACTTCCTCTCTCTCTCTGTCTTCACTGACTGCACTTCTTCAGGAGAAGCTTTTGTTATCTGTATCACGCAGGACGTGCTGCTCTTTCTGTTTGTGTGCTTACCCATCACTTGGATGGCAGAATTCTTGTCACAACTGAGACCACCTTCTGTAAAAGTAAGCTGAAAGGAACAGCATCCTCGTCAGTGCTCGGCGGGGCGGGTGGGGGATGATAGTTTTTTCCCTAAGGTAAAACTGCTGTTGCTCTTCTTTCCTTTTTGACTGTCAGTGTTTGGCTTTCATTAGACTGAACATTTTGGTATACACTAGAACTGACGGTTTGATTTTTATCATTTTGGAAGGTGATCATAGCAATTCCTTTCAACTTGCTAAAATTCATACTCCCCCTTTTAAAAATATGGTTCTGTTTACATTGCTGTCCTTTTCCCTTGGCTGACTTTTTCTTCTGTTGCCTAGGTTGTACTTTCTTTGTTTCTTAACCTATTTTTCAGTAGCAAACAAGGCTGTTTTCATCAATTCCCCCATTCCCACTCAGTGAGACAATCTAGTCTTCTCCCAGTTTAATTGTGAGATGGATAAATTATTTCTGGTAATTGATATTATATATGTATATATACACAAATATATCTCTCTACTCCACTTTTATTTGAAAAAAGCAGCTTAATGAGTGTAAGAGAACCTTGAGCTGCTTTTCACATGGGTATTGTCACTATAGCGTAGCAACAGATGCCTCTATCATATATTGGTCTAATTACTTCCTAATTTAAACACGTATTTTTTTAAATAACATGTTTATTTTCAAATATTATATAATTGTCTGCATCCTTAAATAATTTTAAACAATGTGTCCCCTGACTGCATATAATGTTCAAAAGTGTGAGGTAAGGACTTTCCTTTCTGTCTTCCTTATGCTTTAATAAGTGATTTGATTTATAGCAAGTTTGTCCAACTTGCTGCCTGTGGGCCGCATATGGCTTAGGAAGCCTTTCAACACAAATTCGTAAACTTTATTAAAACATGAGATTTTTTGCCTTTTTTTTTTTTAAGCCCATCAGCTATCCTTAATGTATTTTATATGCGGCCCAAGACAATTCTTCTTCCAGGGTGGCCTGGGGAAGCGAAAAGATTGGATACCCCTGATTTGTAGGTTTCCAACTTTAAAATATATGGTATAAAATAAGTTCATTTAAGTAGGCTGGGCAAGGTGGCTCATGTCTGTAATCCTAGCACTTTGGGAGGCTGAGGCAGGTGGATTGCCTGAGCTCAGTAGTTTGAGACCAGCCTGGGCAAAACGGTGAAACCCCGTCTCTACTAAAATACCAAAAAAAAAAAAAAAAAATTAGCTGGGTATGGCAGCATGTGCCTATAATCCCAGTTACTTGGGAGGCTGAGGCAGGAGGATTGCTTGAACCTGGGAGGCGGAGGTTGCAGTGAGCCAAGATCGCGCCATTGCATTCCAGCCTGGGCAACAGAGCGAGACTCCATCTCAAAAAGTATATATATATATCTATATATCTATCTATAGATAGATATATAGATATACACATATATCTATATATCTATCTATAGATAGATATATAGATATATATATACATATAGATATATATGATATAAAATAAGCTCATTTAATTAAGAGTAAAGGAAATAGGTTTATTTATGGAGGGAGGCAGAGAGGCTATATGTATATTCAAACTAATCGCGTATTCAACCTAAGTTAAAGCCTCAATAAAATATTTAGATATAAATCCTTTCCTCTGTAACCCTTTCCAGTGCCTATCTTGGTGTTACTCTTACTTAATAGCATGAATAATTATAAAATCAAATTTAAATGTTTAGATCCCAGAGCACAGATCTCTCTAGTACCCACATAGCTCTGAATTTTAAGTTTGCGTCACCTAGACATGGATTGCTTGGGCAGATGGAAGCTCACCAGCAATCTTCCCATCAGGTTCCGTGCCTGCCCTCCACACCTTTCTGCATCCCTCTTATTTCACAAAGGCTGAGGAGGGCAGCAGTGGAGATTCTGCCAACCCTGTGGCAACATGGAGAAATGAGGAAGGCTTCCTTCCTTCTACTGCTTGGTAGTCCTAATTGTTCAGCAAATCGATTCTAAGCCCAAAACTTAAAAAGACATATGAAATCTTAAAATATAAACCAAGCTTTTCCCCCTTTTCTGTCTTTCCAGTGATTGAAGCTTTCATTACATCATTCAGTAATAAGCATTTAAAGAAAGGGAGAAATATTTCGAGGTTGAAGACTAGGTAATTTGGCCATGAGTTGGCACAGATTTCTATAGTATTCTTTAATGAATGGTAGATGAATTATAGTAGATCAGAATGCAAGTATACTTTCCTTACCTAAACTCCTTATTTATAGGTAATAATCCTGGGAGAATTGCCCAGGTTATGTGGCATTCTACCAGATGCCACATATTTTAGAAAGAGTTCTTTCCTATTAGTATTTTCAGTTTTGAAATAGTGTCCCTTACTTCAAACAATGCATTAAAATCTTCATTTAATTTTTGCTTTCATTTTACGTTGTTCGTCAGTTCATTGCTTGCACATTAATGGCAAAAACCCTCTGCTGCATCCCAAAATACATCTTCTATGTGCATTGTTCTGGTGCTTTGGACATTGTAGCATTGGGTCCCTAAGAATGATGTTTTAAATGGTTAAAAAGCTCCCACAAGACAAGTGTGAAATGCTGCTCACAGAGTAGTTTTATTTTTTCGGCACCTCAGTACCTACTTTATTTCCCTTCCATAGTATGCATGATTAGAGTTGGCCCCTACTAACACCGTTCCTTTGCATGCGTTTCCAAAAAACTATTTGAGAAATTTCTACTGAAAGTTTGGGGATTGATAGAATTTAGGATTGCTTATTTGTATTTGCTTGATATAATTCACATATTGTTGCTGTAGATGAAAGTTCTATAAAAGAGCATCATGCCTATTTTGCAATAGCTCTAGAAACATTGCTGCTGTTTGAATTCACTATCTTCCTCCCTCTTCAATGAGATATTTTAATTTAGGCTTCATTTTTAGCCTATAAAATAGTGTTCAGTAAAATGAGGTTTTATATTTTCCTTTTGACAGGAGATGATTGAACTAAACATGAGAACTTCCAGTTTTGTTCTTGAACTTTTCCCTGAGAGAGGTGCACTAGTTAAGGAAACTTTAAAGATTTATGAATTTTTTTATGATTATTTGAAAGTGATTTTGGAAAAATGTACCAAAAGTGAGAAGAGGTTTAGGAAAGAGATTTTCTGACTGTCTGCTTGCTATCATAGAGGAAAGCACTTAAAGAGAAAAGGGAGGAAAAATCCTAGACACTGTAAGAACATGGGCTAGAGAACTATGCTCTGTGAATCTCAGAGATGATCCTGGAGAAAGTGTGACTTTCAACATTCATAAGAATTTCAGCTCCAGGAATTCAGGGGAGAAGGATTCTTAGTCTATTTTGCCGTCTTGCTGTTTGTGACTATGTGTATATTTGTAACATCATTCATGATCTCCTTTTAATGGTAATTGTCTAAGATTATACTCTGTATGACTTTGTTTTCTAGGCTTCGGGAGCAAGTTCTGCTTGAACCTAGCCGACGGTTATGGAAACCCATTGACATTCCAAAACAATATATACACATAACTATGTATTTGTGTGTGTGGGTGTGTGTATATATGTATATGTATGTGTGTATATATGTATATGTATATACACACACACACATAAATCAGCCAAAATCAGAGAAAAGGAACAGGGATTTAATACCTTTTTTATGCTTATTTTTGTCAAACATGTACTCCTTTCATACGGGTGGCTTTTACAAGGCAACTTCCGTCATTTAATGTTTTCAACTGTAATTGTCTTAATGGAAATGTTAAAATTCATATGTGATTAACATTTTTAATAACTTAGAGGAGATTTTATCTTTATTTAAAAATAGGTAAAATTATTGTACCAAATTATGTCTAAAGTTTATTCAGGGGTAATTTCCCTGATGTGTGTATAAAATCAAGATCTTATTTTACTGATGCATAAGTCCTAGTGGGTCAAGACTAGGCATATGCTTTCAGATAAATAAGGAATTACTCCAATCAGTTTTCCCCAATCAAAGAAGCCATGTCATTTTACTTTTAGAAACATACAAGTGGGCCCAATATGGGAATTTTCATAATAGTTCATACATTTGTCAGCCAACATTAAAAGGTAACCAACTCCTCAGGTATTTGTAGTTTACCCTAACGCTTCTTTAAAAGAAAGTAGGTAAAAAAAGAAAAGGGTAGATAATCTTTCGTATGCAAACTTTTCCCTTATATTTTGTCTTTCTTTCCTTTATTGACTTTAGTAGCATCCTCCACACATTTGTGTGCCTGATTTGAAGGAAGCTGGGGCACCCAGCGAGTTTAGCCTTTAAGTTTCTGTGTATTGATTTGCAGATTAAGTAATGCTGGGAGGAATAAAGAAGGGACAGAAACATGGAACATAAAGCATTGAAAATTCCGGTGCTTGGGCTTCGGCTTCAGAGTAACGTCAGTGGCTTAGGGTTAAACGGCCATTTTATTCAAATGCTTGCTATACAATCTGAAAACACACTGGCAGGTGCTCCTCTCCTTGGCAATTCATTGAGTATCCAGAGTTCTACGATGTTTAACTGAAGAATTGGCTAATGTTTTGATCCTCCAGTGTGACTGTTGTTTTTGTTTGGGGGTGGGTTTGGGGTTTTTTGCTTTTTTATTCCTGAAGCTTACCAGATATGAATGGCTAATATTCCATTGTTCTGCTTATTGTAATGGTGAATGCTTTAAGAAAAAAAAGTGTAATTTGCTAAGAATAATTCATGATCTGTTTATGCGATAACTCCTTTTTGTTACAATTTTTTTAAAAAAAGCTATTTTTGTTAATGTAAAGTAAATATTTCAGAGCAAATTTTTTAAACTTATTGCACTAAATACAGGCTCTGTACAAAAAAAAAAAAAGCCTCAGCATTTTATCATTCCATGGAAGGAGAATCTTTTGAAAGAAAGCATTGCCTCCTACCAGAACTAGACAGTGAATTAGATCGGTATTATGGAAATGCATACAAGTAATGTCACTAGGGCTTAATAAGCAGCTGTTTGCTAATGTGCTTCCTTTCAAAGGGTTGGACCTTTAAATTGCTGCAAAAGGTAAATTGTATTTTTTTTTTAAGTATTGGTGTTCTTTACTCTAGCTAGGCTAAAATTTGCTAAATGCCTTGGTTTCTTTTAAAAGTTCATGTAATATTTCTGAGTTTTCAGAATATTTGCAATAAGAGTCTGGATTTTAAAAAACACATACATACACACAATTGAGAGCTCATGTCTTAGCAAGATCTGGGAAACCAACACTGCGAGAGTAGCTATTTTGAAAGAATAATTCTCCAGAAGTTAACATCTAACATCTAGTATCACCAAACAGTATCGCTGTTCTCTTTTATTCATTTGAAATGGAATAAATATAATTATGTAACTAACAATTGTCCAAATAGATGAGAGAGCAAATCATGTGAGAAAATTCAGAATACCATCTGTTTCATAGCCACACAGATTTTGGACTTTCACAAACATTGGGAACTAAATTTAGAATTGGCAAAAGTCTAGAAGATGGGTATCAAAACAGAAGACATTCCAGGAGCTAGCAATTTTAAGAGGTGTCCCTCCAAAGTGACCTGATGGAAGTCCTGAACTTGGGAATTAGGTTCTACTCACTTGGACATCCCTGCATCATGGACTGTTGCTGCTCCCTGTTCCATATGCTCGCAATCTCAGCTATTTGGAAGCCACCAGGAATGCTTTCTAATTATCATTTGCAACTAGAACTGTAATCAGAAAGAAATTTTGTATTTTTGTATAACTTGATTGTGTGCCATTTTATATAACAGGTCCTGTTTTACAAATAAATTTTGTTTTACTAACATTGTGTTTAGAAATTATAATCTATGTGTAACCATGTCATTTGAGTTGCAAATTAATTGCCAGGCTGTTTTCCTTAAGTAAATTCATGTGCCATATAGAAATAAGCAGAGATGCATTACACAGGCACACACAGAGAGATATTTAATACGTGGAATATCACTCTCTCATGAGCTTGATTCCTTGATTAATTTGATAAAGCCTCACAGAGGATTTTAAGCAATATTTAAATGTGTTGAGGTTATGTTTGGATATTCCTGCTGCCTCTTTTCATTCATTTCAAGTCATTCTTCAGCTAGCTATGGGCTGCCTTATTGCTATTCGCTCACTGCTTCCATCTTCTGCCCAAGTGAGAAGAATAGATGAAGAACAGAAATTTCTCTGTGAAATGTGGGTACCCGAATAATTTCATAAATCATTGATTCTGTGTGGTGGTTTTTGTCTTCTTCTGTGGTGAATCTTCAAAACTGCATTCAGGACTCATATTTCTAGAGTTTTAGTTGGGGTCCTCTATTGTCAATTGTAGTAGTGACCAGAGTATCATGGTTTCTGCCATCAGATAATTAAGGCTCTGGTGCAGAATTTAGACTTTCTAAGCTCCTGCCTGAAGAATAAGGTCTTCCATAATATGGAAGAGAAAAGTTATATTTCAGTGTAAATCCAAGAGACCCATCTTCTATGAGAGGCTTACCGGTGCATTAATAATAAAACATTAGCAATTTAGCTAGAGCACTGAGATTGTATAATCCTTGCATGGATGAGCAGAGCTCAAAGCCAGTTGTTCCTTTAAACCATTTAATGCAATGGCTAATGTTTAGGATTAAAGTTTTTATTTTATCCTATAAGATAATTAAGTCCTAAGTCACTACAACTTAAGTAGCTTAACTGTATGTTGGTCCCCAAACTTGTTCCATAATGGTTAAGGAGGAGGCACTTACTGAGTTTATTTTAAAGTTACGCTAGAAATGGTTTTCTTTTGTAGAGATGCTGTCTCTCTCTCTCTTTTTTTTTTTTCCATGAAGGGCATTAAGCTGCTGATTGTAAGTTATTTCCAATACCACTGATCTTGGTATCTGCCAAGGGCTTCCTTGCCTTCCCTGGGCAGTTTTAGGATTTAACCCTGGTCGGGGGTGTGAGGCACTGACCCCTTTATTCTGGACCCAAACTGCTTTAGAGCAGAGTTAATACCTCTCCCTCCGTCTTTAAAACAGCTACAGGAACTGCAGGCACCACATATGTGTGAGGCCATGTCACTGCCCCTGAGGCTTCAACCATTTCCACCATGCACTATCACTAGCTACTAACAGCCATTTTAAGAGATCTCCTAGCCTGCAAGGTAGAATTCTGGGATCCGTTCCAAAACCAGAACTGCCAGTAATGGTGACTTGAATATTTTATTTGATTTTTGGTCAATAACCTTGTCATTTAAACTGGACTTTCCAATAGCCTTAACATGGCCTCTGAGAAGTTTCCTCCAGAAAGGTCTTTAAGCTTTCACTTTTCAATAAGTAAGTTCTTTACCGCTTTTCTACTACTTTAAAAAACAACAACAACAAATAAAACTCTCAGAGTCTGGAGGCTTATCAGTGCACCTGCCACGGTTAATTTCTGTATTCTTTTCATACATTCCATTTGACAAATAAGAGTGCACTATAATGGCTTGCCTCGAATTGGTAAGAAGTGGTCTGTGAATATATATTGAAAAAATGTGGGTTCATAAGTAAAAGCATAATGCAGATATTTGTGTACTCTGTATTCACAGCATAGGCTGCCTTTTGCTTTAAACGCATATTCATGTATCTTTGTGTACTAAGAATGCATGTTAGCCCTTTTGAAAAGTAGGCACTATTCATACACAGTAGCTCCTTGGAATTAACTCATCTTTGTTAACTTAGTGGCACATAGTCCAAATTTTAAAAAAGCAAGACCCTTGAATATGCCAAGAGAAAATCTAAAGCTAGCAAACTTAAAAAACAAAACAAAAATTACACATGTTGTATATACACTTATGAATTTAGAATAGCACACTTTTCCCATTCAGATTTCATACATTTGAGCCAAATTCTTATACTCCACGTTTTAATTTTAAGAGGATAATTTTAATCCAAGATTTAAATCTTTGAAAATATCTTTCTTATAGAAAACTTCAATGCAGTTTTTAAACTTACTGATTTCTGTGGAAAACCTTTCTTTTCTATAGAAATACTATAGTGCCCTTTCTTCCTCCTCATCTTGATTTTGTACGTATAAAGACAAATGATGATTCCGTTTCAATATTGCGTGAACAATTGCCACTTTGTAAATTATATAGACAGAATGTGTTCTAAGGAAATTCATTAGTAAATTTGTGAAAAATATGTGAAATTGTTCGAGACCTATTAGGCTATTCTTCAGTTTTGATGCTCAGTTTTACAACTTAAATGATTTTCTCCGGGACACGGAGCTCAGAACAATAAAGCTTTTATTAATGGTCTAGTGAAGATCTAGTTGAACATGGAAACACTGTAATTTACAAATGTCTCAGAAATTTCTCACTTTTATTTCCTAAGACCTGAATTTAATATTTGATACTCAAAAACAAGTTATTTTGAAGGAGCAATGGGTCTCTTTGAGCTTAAGAAAGCTATGGACTATCTTTCTTTCAAATGCACATCGCATGTCTGTGAACATTCAAAATGCTCATAAAATTTCAGGGCCCTCAGACTGCCAGCTCCCACCCCTGTACCCCCTCAAGGGCTAATGAATCCAAGTCAAAAGCCTGCTCTAAAGTTGTTCTGATAATGTGTTTTGAAATGAGGAAGTGATTAGGCCTCCACTAGAGATACTTCTGAGATGATGCTTACCACCTTCTGACCTGGAATCATTTTTATAACTTAAAGACTTTATGTAATTTAGTAGCAGGTTAGGGAATAGAAACCACACTAATCTGAAGGAATAACAAGATGATCAACACTGAATCTTCATGACAGTAAGATTTTCTTTCCTTGGAGGTATGAGGGGATGTGTGTGTGTGTGTGTGTGTGTGTGTGTGTGTGTGTGTGTGTGTGTTGTGTGTGTGTGTGTGTGTGTGTGTGTGTGTGTGTGTGTGTGTGTGTCCTGGGGGTTATTTGGGGCAAGGTACCAGATTATTTGCAAAGAGCCAAAAAAAAAAATCCAAGAAGAATTAAATAGGGAATCCTTGTAATTAATCCATCTACCAAAACACTTGATTCTTTTTACTGTAGCTCAGCTATGACATTATGTGGCTTAGTGTTATCAGTATACTACTGTCTTAAAATATATTTGTCAACATGTCCAGTTCCAACAACAGTTGAAGATGATGATAAATTAGCAAACTGAAGGGTAGTCCATAGTTGGCAAAAAATAAATTTGGTAGAAAGCTGGAGGAGCAGATGCTGAAGGTAGAAATGCAAAAGGTGTTTTTTCTCCCTGCATAAATCAGGGAGCTGTTTTCTGTTTTAGTGTTTTCCAGTCACCCACTAGAGCAGCTTCGGACCGCTCTGCCAATAGAACTCCGCCCCCAGTCCCTTGCCTACTCTATCTTCTTTAGGGAAGCATGTGGATTTCTTCACATCTGCACCTTACCATTAGGTAAGGGTGTTGCATCTACATGGAAGGCTCCCTGGGCCCTTGAAAAAGCAGGCAGAAACTCATCAAGGGGTTTGAAGTTCTTGTGAGATTTGATCCCAGTGGCTCATGATTTATAGTCAGGCATCAAACCATTTCCTACATTTTCATGCTGAAGAAAGTGGAAATATCATAACTAGCTGGTGAAGAAAGGAGAAAAGTCAGCTCCCTACCCTGCCCCACACTCCTAGAAAAGTTTGGGGTTTTTTTGTTTGTTTTTGGTGGTTTTTGTTTTTGTTTTTGAGACGGAGTCTCGCTCTATCGCCAGCTTAGAGTGCAGTGGCGCAATCTTAGCTCACTGCAACCTCCACCTCCCAGGTTCAAGTGATTCTCCTGCATCAGCCTCCTGAGTAGCTGGGACCACAGGCATGTGCCACCACGCCCAGCTAATTTTTGTATTTTTAGTAGAGACGGGGTTTCACCACGTTGGCCAGGCTGATCTCGAACTCCTGACCTCAGGTGATCCACCCGCCTCAGCCTCCCAAAGTGCTGGGATTACAGGCATGAGCCACCACGCCTGGCCTAGAAGAGTTTTAATGAACCTTCCACAGTAGTAAATGCAGAGACCACTGGTGGAAATTCCCATATTGGATAGAAAAGGGCCTAAGTCCAGTGTAAGTATCTAAATTTGATATGTCCTTTTGTCACAGAAGTGTAAGACTTCAAGGGAATATTCTGACCTTCGTGTGTGAATCTGATCCACCCATCCTGTCAGCTGGGATTATAATTTGAGCTGTCATTTCAGGAGCATGTATTAAATCATATGAGTAAAAAAAGTAGGCATTGAAAAGAAGACTTGGGAATAATTGGGCAGAGAGAGTGGGTTCCATGGATCATTCCACTTGCCACTAGAAAATGTGAGCTCCTTCATTTACCATGTTGATAATCAGGTGGTGACTTTTTTTTTTCATAAATTGTATTAGATACCACACAGGAATGTGACAATAATAGGATAGCTTTTGGGGCTGGTGATTTGAAACAGGGACTGTTAAGTAGATTTTCCCCATCCTCTAGGTTCCTGTAGTCTGTGCTCAGAACTTGGTTTTTGGCCCCTATTGTTTTTGCCTATTTTGATTTTCAGAGATGATCACATGGGGACAGTTAACTTTTCTTCTGCTGTGTTGCCTTAGTGCTACTAGATTGTGTTGTGTTGTTGGAGTTTTCTGACTTCTTCCCTATATAAAGGTACTAAGAGCTCCATAATGAAAGAAGTTGTTATACTTTCTCAGAATATTCTGGACCACTGAATGCACTTCTAATAGGGCTTAAATCTAAAGAAGTTAGTTCAGTGGTTATTAACTGATTTTATTACAGGAGGAAAAAAACTTGAACAAAAAGTCAGGGAGAAAAGTGTGAAGGGCATCAAGCAAAATGACAGGGGCTTCAAAAAACAACCAAAGACAAAACCCTATCTTCTGAAGACCAAAGGTCCCACTTTACTTACTGGCTGGCACAGCCTTTCTGAACTCCTTGAGTTTAGAATAGAGCTCCTAGAATAATAAGGCGGCCAAATTTAAAGATCAGTCAATACAGTAGGGACCTGCTATTGATCTCTCAGGCACTGAGTCTTCACATCCAGTGTCAAGCCCAGCCCAGCATATGGGGTGATGTGAGCAGAAAACACACATCAGTGTGTCTTGATTTCTCGCAGCTGTGTAATGTGGCATGAGAAGTATGTTGTGGTGCCACATATTTCTCAATCTGATGACTTTTTGTCTTTTTTTTTTTTTTTTTTTTTTTTGCCATTTGCATCCTATTTCGTAGTGCCAAAATGAATTTTTGTATCTTGTCTTGTCTTTGTCCATTATAAACTGGAGGATCACAGTTAAGCCTTCCATGAATTCATAGTTTGGAATCATTTACCTTACCATTATTTTGGATTTTTTTCTTATTACAGTGTCACTACACTGTATTCATGTGGGGGAACAAACATGTAGGTGCTTGAACATGCCCCACAGACACAGTCGTAGCCCTAGTATTCGTGACGGTCGTTATTGACACAGTGCAGACTTTACAGATGGAGCATTATGCTCTCAGAGGACTTTAAAAATATGTATATTAAGCAATTAACTTTCTGGAGTTGGAGTTATCAAATCTTGCTGGGAAATTAACTTCCAAGAGCTCTGAATTGGATGGAATTCCATCTGGCTTCAGAGAACAATCAGCCTATATGAAATGGAGCTTTGAAATGTTTTTCTTGTGCAGAAATATGAACTAGAAAGAAAAGTGCTGATCTAATGCCAAGTTTTCTCTGTGTACTGACTCAGTTGCCAGAATTATAATGAAAACTGTATTTTAGTCTAACAAATGTATAGAATTTTTTATGTAATAAATAAAATTTTATAGGAAAGAATGTTATTGTCTACTGTGTTGTAACACTTCCCCATTTCCAGGGTGGTGACTGATAAAATCATGGGCAACATCTTCGTTTCAAATTAGGTCAGTATGCTGCAAGGGTGCCCCAGAATTTCCCAGCTGTTCCTTTCTGTCTCTCACAGCATGTTCTGGGGGCTTTGGAATAGCAACTATAAATGTACTAAAACCAATTTCTGAAGTACAAAGTTCATCCACTGCCCAGCCAGGCTTCATAGCTGGAGTCTGAGTTGCCATGTGAATGCTAAGATTGCAACTGAACTCAATCACCAGGCAGAGTAGAAAAGCCTTCACTGGGCCGGGCGCGGTGGCTCATGCCTGTAATCCCAGCACTTTGGGAGGCCGAGGCGGGCGGATCACAAGATGAGGAGATCGAGACCATCCTGGCTAACACGGTGAAACCCCGTCTCTACTAAAAAAATACAAAAAAATAAGCCGGGCATGGTGGCGGGCGCCTGTAGTCCCCAGCTACTCTGGAGGCTGAGGCAGGAGAATGGCCTGAACCCAGGAGGCGGAGCTTGCAGTGAGCCAAGATCGCGTCACCGCACTC
Source organism: Hylobates moloch (assembly GCF_009828535.3). NCBI lineage: Eukaryota > Metazoa > Chordata > Mammalia > Primates > Hylobatidae > Hylobates > Hylobates moloch. Next base: position 77,540,805 of record NW_026652285.1, read on the forward strand.
CAGCCTGGGGGTCAGAGCGAGACTCCGTCTCAAAAAAAGAAAAAAAAAGAAAAGAAAAGCCTCCGCTGGACAGTGTCCATCATGGAAAACATTCATTGTGCCTGGTGCAGTGCCCTGCACATGAATTGGAGCCTGGATCTGTAATGAGTTTAGTGCGTTTGTGAAACTGTGTGTGGTGTGCCATCATTTAGGCAGTAGCTGTGCCCCATTTAAAGTTTAGAAAAATCAAGCTTTTTAAAAACCGATACTTTTGGGTAATATTAGGGACTAAGGAAGGGATGTTCTTCTTAAGTGGAAGACCTTTTGCAATACCGTAAACCTCTCCTGATTTGTTTTGTTATTTTGGATTTTTCTTGAGAGGCTGCACTGTAAACTGCCTTTTATTAGCAAATGTGAGCTGATGATAGTTCTGGTTGTTTACACCATCCTGCCAAAAAGAGTTGTTACAGAATAATTGTGAGGAGTCTTAAACACTGGAGGAATTTGAGATTCTGTAGAATATTAACCAATCTGGACTGTTCTTTCTTTTTTTGAGTGGTTCTGATGCAGATTTACGTAATTTCTATTATATAGACCACCTAATGATTAAAGAGCCTGTGAAAAGCCTCACATCTGAAAGGTACCTGAAAGTCTTTTCTTTCTGTTTGACTGTGGAAAGTGTACTCTGTATTTAACCTCAAACTGAAGGAAATAAAGAAAAATCTAGAGGATTCTTTCAGGAGGCACAAAACTTACGCACCCTATCTTAATATGTAAGTAGTGATTAAAATTTTAGCTGCTGTAAATAGCTGTACAGCTCAAAACTCTTACAGCTGTTGAAGGGTTCAGAAAGAAGCCAGTACCTCGAGAGGCTCTTTGGCCTCATATCTTTGATCAGATGCTGTGGAACTAACCCAGTGTGTTTCTGCCTCTACCAGCGGTGTCCAACCTTTTGGCTTTCCTGGGCCACACTGGAAGAGGAAGAATTGTCTTGGGCCACACATAAAATACACTAACACTAACCATAGCCGATAAGCTAAGAAAAAAAAAAAAAATCACACACACAAAAAATCTTTTAAAAAAGTATACGAATTTGTGTCAGGCTGCATTCAAAGCCGTCCTGGGCTGCATGCGTCTCGCGGGCCGTGGGTTGGACAAGCTCTACCCATTGTTTTTTTACTTGTGGCAAGTAGTAGTGAAAGTAAGAAATTCTTTATGCTTTTAATTTGATGTGCCTCATTTACTGTCCCAATTCCAAGAAAAATAATTTTAGCAGATTCCCCCAGGTTAAATTTAGGATTCCAGAAAAAGTAAAGCTAAGCTATTAGACCATTTCGTGGGCTTATCAGCAATTTCAATAGAAATCTTAAAGCGCTCTAGGTACTTACAAGCTCCCTGGCTAGGACTGTCAGACTAGAGAGGCAACAGTAAGGAACTGCCTTCAAGGCAAAACAAAGCGGCTTTCAGTCAGTCTCGGGTTGCATCCCGTAACCTCACACTGGGAGACAGGTTATTAGGTATTTAAGGTTGGTCTACTCGTAACTCCATCTTCCAGAAAGGATTCTCACAGCTTTCAACAAAACAAACAATTTTAACACACACACACAAGTTGTGTAATAAGCAAATTGAAAAAAATTGAGAAAAGGAGATTAGCTATGTAAGAATCCCAGGCTAGGCATATGACTAAATTCCAAGCTTCCTGTCAGTCTTGTCAAAGAGGAAATCAAGAAAGGTACATATTTAATGTTAAATTTTAAAAAGCATAAATAAAAGTTCAATAGGAAGGACTGGGCAGGCATTCACAATGATGTAAATAATATTTAATACATTGGATTAATGTTTATAATATAGTTAGTGAAGAAAGCAGGCACTCAAGCAATGCATGATCTTATTTATATGAAATAAATTTTCTTACACATCTTAAAATCAAGGTATAGTAGGTGCTCTCTCAGTCCTGTAGGCACTGGTAGTTAACTGGTTAATTGAAAAATTGGGTTAAGGAGGAGAATCATTAAAAATGAAAATTGTTGGCCAGGTGCAGTGGCTCATGCCTGTAATCCCAGCATTTTGGGCGGCCAACGTGGGCAGATCACCTGAAGTAAGGAGTTTGAGACCAGCCTGACCAACATGGAGAAACCCCATCTCTACCAAAAATACAAAATTAGTCGGGCATGGTGTCACCTGCCTGTAATCCCAGCTACTCAGGAGGCTGAGGCAAGAGAACTGCCTGAACCTGGGAGGCAGAGGTTGTGGTGAGCCGAGATTGTGCCATTGCACTCCAGCCTGGGCAGCAAGAGTGAAACTCTGTCTCAAAAGAAAAAAAAGGCTGGGTGCAGTGGCTCACGCCTGTAATCCCAGCACTTTGGGAGGCTGAGGCGGGTGGATCACCAGATCAAAAGATCGAGACCATCCTGGCCAACATGGTGAAACCCCGTCTCTACTAAAAATACAAAAATTAGCTGAGTGTGGTGGCGTATGCCTGTAGTCCCAGCTACTCGGGAGGCTGAGGCAGGAGAATTGCTTGAACCAGGGAGGTGGAGGTTGCGGTGAGCTGAGATTGTGCCACTGCACCCCAGCCTGGCAACAGAGTGAGACGCCATCTCAAAAAAAAAAAAAAGAAAAAAATTGTTTTAAACTACAACATGTAAATGTTTATTGGCCAGTTGTTGACATAGGTATATTCTTCTTTCTGGCTCCTGACTCTTCTGAAGTTGTCTACTGTCTTTGGCATTAAAGACACCAATAATGTAACCTCCCAAAAGTGCAATAATATGAAATATTGATTTATTAAAATGGATTAAAAAATTTAGAAATGCTTACGAAGCCCACTGAATATAGGTTCCCAGGTTTTTATAGTTTTTATAATTTCTTTGCAATGTTTGTATTTCTCACCTACACATAACTTGAGAGTAGTAGGTTTAGCATTTACCTTTATTGAATCTTTGCAAGGTATTCAACTTTTCAAAGGGTTAATTTTTATAGAAACTACTCTTTTCATATTCATTGTTTTTCTCAATATACAAAATATTTAAATAATCCTGGCAGTAGCGTAACCACCACGCCTGGCATAACATGTTGAAATATACACACCTGACCCTTGTTAGCACAACCTCCTGATGCTGAGAATGAGAACACAGAACGCAGGCCTCTGAGTGGAAGTCCCTCTCCAGGAACATTCAGTCATCAGCCAGTACATTCTACAGAAGCTTGGAAAAGATCACTTTATTTGGCAAAATGGTGAAGTGAAAGCCAGCTATGAAAGCCATCTGTTTACATAAAAATGGTAATTATGGTTATCTCTGTTTTGTGGGACTGTAATTTTAGCTTTTTCTTTGCTTATTTGTATATTTAAAATATTCCTCTATAGTTTTTAACAGGAAAAAATTATATTTAACACAAATAGCTGGGTAAGAGAATAAAATGATAGTAACTAAACCAGTGTGATAACAGACCAATGGAATAGAAGAGGAAGTCTCCAAAACAAATCGTATTATTTATAAGGGATTATACCTAAAATAGAATATACCTAAAATGAATAAGGAAGGAAAGAGTCCATTTAATGAATTGTAATTTAGGACAATGGGCTTTCAATTTGAAAACAAATCTAAGTCAAATCTAAATGGATTTAGGATTATTTTTTTATTATTATTATTAGACCAGAGAAAGGTCAGGAGAAGGAGTGGAGAGGATCTGATAAAATTAGAAAGATTAGAAGAAATAATAGAAATGATAGACTTGAAATAATAGGATGATGGAAATGATAGGTGGGGATTAGGAAGATGCACATCTCACATTTCGTGGAAATTGTGATGCGCGAGGCCTATTTCAGATGCATTTCCTAAGCATGCTCACAGCAGTGTGCTAAATGTATCCACTTTCATTCAACAAGCATTTCCTGAGACCTCTTCTGGTCAGCCAGAGTTATATTCTGGGAGCTCAGTTCTAAATACTCCCTGATCTTAAGTAGCTCACAGCCTAATGAGGGACGCAGAGAGCAGTGATAGTAGAGAGTGCTTTGGAGCACACAGGAAGGTGTTGAGGTCATTAGGAGAAGCTGTCTCAGCTGACTCTTGAAGGCTAAGCAGGGATTAGCCAGATGATGAAGGGGTGGGAAGGTGATTCTACCCAGAATAGAAGCACTTTGGCACTCATATAGCAACATGAGGAACACAAGTCATTCAGGATGTCCAGAGCAAAGAAGATGTGGGTTTGCATCAAGAGGTGACCCTGGAGAGGATACAGGAGTCTTACATGTGTGTTCAGATCTAAAGTGTGAGTTGTGGGGAGCCTGTGACAGGTTCTAAGTAGAGGAGCAATCTAGCCATATGGAGACTGCATTGAGAGTGGAAATCTAGAAGAGAAAGACTTGGGAGGAGGGAAGCCTGAGCCAGGGCCTAAGAGGAAGACTGGAAAAGAGGAGGATTCCAGCAGGAAATCCAACAGGCTTGGTGACTAATGAAATTGGAGGGAAAGGGAAAATAAATCATGAAGGCCTATGCTCAGGATGATGTGTGCCATCTCTTCATTTAGAGATAGGGGCTTTTGCCAGATGGTCAAATTCATCTAAGCTCTGATTCTCTACTTCACTGAATATTGGAAATATTTTCCTTTTCTGCTCCATGCTAACTGTTGTAAAATCTCTGTAGTGATAAGAAGGAGTCCATTAAAGAAGAGTTAGAGGTCCTGAAAATATTTATTTGTGCCAGCAAAAAATGTTTTCCACTCCCTGATAATGATTTCTGGTTTTCAGCTCCCCACATAACAATGGCGTGTGTCGCTTAGGTAGTTGCAGACAAACTTTCTCTCAATGACTCCAACTCTACTCTTCTACATTGTCACGCTAACCATTGGTGTGCTTCTATGCTAACAAGAAATAACATGCAATATGTTTTTAGTGTATGTTTATACATTTATGCTGCTTTTGTTTTCCAAAAAGGCATATATACAAAAAGATTTTTTTAAACCCCAGGCTGGAGTGCAGTGATCCCATCATAGCTCACTGCAGCCTCAAACTCCATAGCTCAAGCAATCCTCCCACCTCAGCCTCTAGAATAGCTGAGACTACAGGCATGCACCTTCACACCGAGATTTTTTTTTTTTTTTTTTTTTTTTGGAGAGGCAGGGTCTCGCTTTGTTGCCCAGGCTGGTCTCCAACTCCTGGATTCAAGCAGTCTTCCCAACTCAGACTCCCAAAGTGCTGAGATTACAGGTGTGAGCCACCATGCCCAGCCCAAAAAGATTACTAAACTAAAAAAATATAAAAGCAAAGACATAAATAGGAAGAAACAAATATGCTAGACTCTAGGACTAATATGGTGACAGTGCATTGAAGCCTTAAATTCTTTCAGCTTTCTTAGCAACCTGATAGGAAAGGAAAACACAAAGATCTATAGAATTTTATTCTCTGGTAGAAGAAGGTTTATGCATTCTTCAATTTACTGTGGAAGCAAAAATAACCTACATATGGCTCTTAAATTGGGATTTGGGGGGGATGCTATGCTGGGGAAGTCCCAACATGTAATTTCCTGATGCTTTAATTGAAGTTGTTACCTCACACCTTATTTAGATCTGTTTCTATTATGAGTTACACGACATGGTTCTTGAGTGTAAATAAAACAGAAAGATAAGTCTTCATTTATTTTGGATACATTCACTGAGTTCTATATTAGCTAAGAATACCAGAATAAGAGACCCAGCCTCTGCCCTCTGAAAACTCACACCCTATTTAGGAAGCAAAGGAGTACGCAGATGATTGTAATCTAGTGTGCCAGCCACTCTAACAGAGTTAACTCAGGAGTAGCAGGGAGACCCACCTGAAGGTGGGAGGGGCAGGGAGGTGGGGCTGTAATAAGTAAATAAGCCTTTGGGGAAAGGGAAGTAGAGAGTGTTCCAAGGAGGAATAGCGTGTGTGAAGAAATGATGACGTATCTGTGAATCTGTACTGAAGTGTAGGTGTGGGGACATGAAATTGGAGCGGTCAGTAGGGATCAGATCTCGAGGGTCTTGCAGGCCACCCTAAGGGTCTTGATTTTATGCTGCAGAAAATGAGGACTTGCTGAAAGATTTTAACCAAAGGAATGTCTGGAGATATTTGCCTTTCAGGGGAAAAATTGCCGTGACAACAGTGGGGAGTATGGCATGGGATGAGTTGCTTCTGGGCCAGGAAAACTAAGTGAAGAGACCATTGTAATATACCATGTGATTTCGAATGAGAATTCCAACTAGGGCACTAGCAATAAGAATGGAGAGAAAAGGCAGGAGAATCGCTTGAACCTGGGAGCCGGAGGTTGCAGTGAGCTTAGATTGTGCCACTGCACTCCACCCTGGGTGACAGAGCAGGACTCATCTCAAAAAAAAAAAAAAAAAAAAAAAAAAAGAATGGAGAGAAAGGGATATATTTAAAAGCTAATAGAGGGATAGAATCATCAAAAACGGATGATGGGTTGGTGTAAGGGGCCAAGTGAAAGAAAGACGGGAGTGAAGCGTGAATCTCCATGTCCTGGTTTGCATGCAATGCTGCATTGGAAAATAATTTACTTTTCACCTGGAAAGAACCACTTTAAGCCGTATTTACTTTAATAAACAGACAAGATAAAATAACAGAAAAAGCATTGATGTAGGATTTGGAGTATTTGGATTTATCGCCAGTGCCTCCAGTCCAGTCATGGGTTGTTTGTCTCCTCTGCATGTTTTCTTGACTATAAAATGGAATATGCTCAGCCTGTGCTGTAGGACTACAATGATAAATAAATGAACTTAGAGGGCCGGGCACGGTGGCTCACGCTTGTAATCCCAGCACTTTGGGAGGCCAAGGAGGGCGGATCACGAGGTCAGGAAATCGAGACCACGGTGAAACCCCGTCTCTACTAAAAATACAAAAAAAATTAGCCGGGCGTGGTGGCGGGCACCTGTAGTCCCAGCTACTTGGAGAGGCTGAGGCAGGAGAATGGCGTGAACCCGGGAGGCGGAGCTTGCAGTGAGCCGAGATTGCACCACTGCACTCCAGCCTGGGCGACAGAGCAAGACTCCGTCTCAAAAAAAAAAAAAAAAAAAAAAATGAACTTAGGGGATAGGAATATGCTTCGAAAGCAGTTAAATACAACAGAGTTGTTATCTCCTTATTTTCTGATGCCTAAAGGAGACAGCATCATATAAGGAAGAGAAGAAAGGTTTGGGATTATGGATATAGATTTGAATCTGTCTCCGCCGCTTGTTGTAGAAGCTGGGTAACCTGCGAAAGCCACAAAACCTTTTTGAGGCTCAAGATCTTCCTTTGTAAAATGAGAATAGTCATGTTTTATAGGGATTGTGTGAGACAATGATAATTTGTTCATTTCACTCATTCATTACCTAACAGGTATTTAATGAGTACCTACTATGTGTTAGAAGCCAAGAATATAAAAGTGAACAGAACAAGCTAGAGTCTCCATTCTAGTTTTATGTATGAAAGCTAATGGTGGCCAGGCGCGGTGGCTCACATCTGTAATCCTAGGAGTTTGGGAGGCCAAGGCAGGTGGATCACTTGAGGTGAGGAGTTCGAAACCAGCCTGGGGAACATGGTGAAATCCCATCTCTACTAAAAATACTAAAAATTAGCCGGGCGTGATGGCGGGCACCTGGAATCCCAGCTACTCGGGAGGCTGAGGCAGGAGAATCTCTTGAATCGGGGAGGCGGAGGTTGCAGTGAGCGGAGATTGTGCCACTGCACTCCAGCCTGGGCGACAGAGCAAGACTCCACTAAAAAAAAAAAAAAGCTAATGGTGGAATGATATGATTGAAATGGCAGAGCAGGAAATTCCAAAACTCCATCATTCCACAAAAACAGTGATCAAATTGGCAAAAACTGTCCAATCAATTTTTACCAAATTCTAGAATCTAACAAAGAACTTACACACCTAGGCAAATGCTAAATAAAGACATTTCAGTAAGAGCATTGAAGCATGTTAACTTATTTGCATACCATCTCCACTCACCAGCTTAGCAGCATCTGTGAAAGTGGTGGCTCATGTTTCTGATGTGGCTTGCCAATGCCCAAGTAAGCAATGTGTGGTTAGACCTTGTTCTCAAAAAAAAAAAATTGTGGTTGTGTGTTTTGAATTGTCTAGTGGCTCCCTGAATGATCAACTCAGGGGTTTATCTTTGTGTCACGTGCCTCAGAAGCTTCTTAGGGCTGAAGTGATCTCCCAAGTGACATTTGTCAATAGCACTTAAAGGCTTATATACTAGCTGCAGCAACCTGTGGTGAGGAATAACAGATGCGGCTAACAGCAGACAGATGGAAGCCTGGGAAAGAAGAGGCTAGAAAAGGACATACACGGAGGAATAACAGCTTTCAAAAGCTCCTGCATATAGTAGGAAATGTCCAAGGCCACACACATGCCCAGGGCTTGACACAGGAAGGACCTGAGAAGACGGCAAATGTTCGCTTCTGGCTAACCTTTCGATGCAAGCAGGAAGTAAAGGCTAGAGCAGAGTTGTAAACAGTCTTGCTAAGTGTTAAGCAGTGCCCCCATAAAGAATGAATGTGCAAAGACTAGAAGGTGATCTGTTTTCTTTTGTGGCTCCAGGTATTTAAGGAAAACTCTGTCAAATCACTAGCTGACCATAAACTAACAAAACAGAGACTTCAGTGACCACACACACACCAAAGAATACAGTCTCTACAAGAAATAGTTCAGAAAAGTCATTAAACAAATAAACAACTATAACCCACAATAAGCCAGCAACAAAAAACCCTAGGGAGGAGGAAGAATCTGATTTCCAGAGTTGCCACATTATAATATGCAAAATGTCTAGTTTTCAGCAACAAGAAATTGCAAGGTACACAAAGAAATAAGAAAGTACAGCCTATTCATAGTAGAAATTAACAGAAACTGGCCAGATGTGGTGGCTCACACCTATAATCTCAATACCTTGGGAGGCTGAGGCAGGAGGATTGCTTGAGGCCAGGAGTTCAAGACCAGCCTAGGCAACATAGTGAGACCCCCATGTCTACCAAAAAATAGAAAAATTAGCCAAACATGGTGGTGTGCATCTGTAGTCCCAGCTACTCAGGAGGCTGAGGTGGGAGGCTTCCTTGAGCCCAGGAGTTCAAGGCCGCAGTGAGCTGAGATTGAGCCACTGCACTCCAGCCCAGGTGACAGAGCAAGACTTCATCTCTTTAAAAAAACATTTTTTAAAAAAGAAACTGTCTTTGAAGAAGCCTAGATATTTGATTTACTAAATAGAGATTTTAGATCAACTGTCTTAAATATCCTCAAAGACATAAAGAAAGTGAAGGACAAAGAACTAAAGAAAATCAAGAGAACAATGTTTTACCTAATAGAAAACATCAATAAAAATATAGAAATGATAAAAAAGGGAACCAAATAGAAAACCTGGAGTTGCAAATAACTGATATCAAAAATTCACTAAGAGGGGTTCAGTAGCAGATTTGAGCAGGCAGAAGAAAGAATCACCAAATTTGAAGATAGATCAACTGAGATTATTCAGTCTAAGGAGCAGAAAAAGAAAGGAGTGAAGAAAACGGAACAGAGCCTAAGAGACCTGTGGGATACCCTCAAGCATACCAACATACACAGAATGGGAGTCCCAGAAAGAGAAGAGAGAAAGAAAGGAACAGAAAGAATATTTGAAGAAATGTTGTCTTATAAGGTCTGGGCTATTAAAAAAAATACTTGAAGAAATAATGGTTGAAAACTTCTCAAAAGTGATAAAAACATGAACGCACATCTAAGAAGCTCAACAAACTCCACGTAAAATAAACCTAAAGAGATCCACACTCAAACAGATTATAACCAAATTGTTGACAAGGAAAAATACAAAATATTGATTGCAGCAAGAGGGAAGCTGCTCACTACATATAAGTGATCCTTAATAAGATTATTCCCTGATTTATCAGAATGAGGGATGATGTATAGTAACCCTGAAAGAAAAACAATTGTTAATCAAGAATCCTGTATTCAATAAAATTCCCCACCAAAACTGAAAGAAGGCCAGGCACAGTGGCTCACACCTGTAATCCCACTGTAATCTCAGCACGTTGGGAGGCTGAGGCAAGTGGATCACCTGAGGTCAGCAGTTCAAGACCAGCCTGGCCAACATGGGGAAACCGTGTCTATACTAAAAATACAAAAATTAGCTGGGCGTGATGGCACATGTCTGTAATCCCAGCTACTTGGGAGGCTGAAGCAGGAGAATCACTTGAACCTGGGAGGTGGAGGTTACAGTGAGCTGAGATCATGCCACTGCACTCCAGCCTGGACAGCAGACCAAGAGTCTGTCTCAAAAAATAAAAATAAGGCCAGGCATGGTGGCTCACACCTGTAATCCCAGCACTTTGGGAGGCTGAGGCAGGTGGATCACCTGAGGTCAGGAGTTGGAGACCAGCCTGGCCAACATGGTGAAACCCTGTCTATACTAAAGATACAAAAATTAGCTGGCATAGTGGTGGGCACCTGTAATCCCAGCTGAGGCAGGAGAATTACTTGAACCTGGGAGGCAGAGTTTTTTATTTTATAAAAATAAAAAACTGAAAGAAATCAAGACATTCTCATATAAAAAAAGTTGAGGAAGTTTGCTTCTAGTAGACCTGCCCTATGAGAAATGCTAAGGGAAATTATTCAGGAAGAAATGAAAGAACACAAGTAACTCTAGCTATACAAAAAAATAAAAAATAAAACCATCAGTAAGGAAACTACATAGGTAAACATAAAAGCTAGTATTATTGTATTTTTTGTTTGTCACTCATTTGATGTTGTTGTGTTGTATTTGAGACGGAGTCTTGCTCTGTTGTTCATGCTGAGTGTAGTGGCATGATCTCAGCTCACTGCAACCTCCACCTCCTGGGTTCAAGTGATTCTCCCATCTCAGCCTCCTGAGTAGCTGGGACTACAGGTGCATGCCACCACACCTGGCTAATTTTTGTATTTTTTAGTAGAGACAGGGTTTTGCCATGTTGCCCAGGCTGGTCTCGAACTCCTGACCTCAGGTGATCCACCCACCTTGGCTTCCCAAAGTGCTGGGATTACAGGCGTGAGCCACCGCACCCAGCCTGCCACTCCCTTTTTTTCTGTATGACTTAAAAGGCAAATGCATAAAACAATAATTATAAATGTATGTGAATCAACACACAATATATAAAGATATAATGTATGACAATAACAACATAAAGGGAGAAGGTGGAGCTACATGGGAACACAGTGTTTGTACATTATTTAAGCTAAATTGGTATTAATTCAAACTAAATTATTATAAATTTAGGATGTTAATTTTAACCCCCAAGGTAACATTAACAAAATAACTAAAAATATACATTCATAAAAGGAAATGAAAATCAAAATGATACACTAGAAAAATCAATTAAACATAAGAGAAGACACAGATATGATATAAAGAAAATAAACAACAAAATGGCAGAAGCAAGGCCTCACTTACCAGTTTTTTAAAATGTAAATGGATTAAACTCTTCAGTTAAAAGGCAGAGTTAGTGGGATAGATTAAAAAACATAATCCAACTATATAATATCTTCAAGAGACTCAATTTACATCCAAAGACACAAATAGGATGAAAGTGAAAAGATGGAAAAAGATGTTCCATGCAAATAGTCATCAAAAGAGAATTGGAGTGGCTATACAAATATCAGACAAAACAGCTAGTTAGACAACAATTATTACTAGAGAGGACATTTTATAGTCGTAAAAGGAACAACCCATCAATAACATATAGCAATTGTAAACATATGTGGGCCAGGTGCAGTAGCTCATCCTCATAATCCCAACATTTTGGGAGGCCAAAGTGGGAGGGTCACTTGAGCCCAGGTGTTCGAGACCAGCCTCAGCAACAAAACAAGACCCTGTCTCTACAAAAAGTTTTAAAATTAGCCAGGTATAGTGGTGTGTGCTGGTAGTTCTAGCTACTCAGGAGGCTAAGGTGGGAAGATCCCTTGAGCCCAGGAGGTCGAGGTTGCAGTGAGCTATGATCATGCCACTGCACTCCAACCTTGGTGACAAAATAAAAAATAAGCATATGTGCATCTAATAAAAGAATCCACTGTACATGAAACAGAAACTAACAGAATTAAATGGAGAAATAGACAAATCAACAATAATAGTTGAGACTTCAATATTTCATTTTCAAAATGGATAGAATAACTAGACAGAAGATCAAGAAGAAAATAGAAGACTTGAAGAGCATCATACACCAACTAGACATAATAGACATCTGTAGAGCACTTTATTCAACACTATTCTTCTGAAGTGCAAATGGATCATTCCAAGGCTAAACCATGTTAGGCCACAAAACAAATCGCAGTAAATTTTAAAAGATTGAAATCATATAAAGTGTATTCTAGGTCAAAATAGAATGAAATTAGAAATAAATAACAAGGAAATTGTCTCAAAATGTTATCAAAATAGCAAGGAAATTATCTCAAAATGGACCTAAATATAAGAGCTAAAACCCTAAACCTCTTAGAAGAACTCATAGGAGTAAATCTTCATGACCTTGGATTAGGCCATGGTTTCTTGGCTATGAAACCAAAAACACAAGCAATGAAAGAAAAATAGATAAATTGGACTTCAGCAAAATTGAAAAAATTTTGCCTCAAGGGACATAATCAAAAGTACAAAAAGACAACCCACAAAATGGGAGAAAATATTTGCAAATCATATATCTGATAAAGGTCTACTGTCCAGAATATATGAACAACTCTTACTACTTAACAAAAAAACAAACAACCCATAAGAGCAAAGGACTTGAAGAGATATTTCTTCAAAGAAGTTTAAAAATGGCCATGAAGCACATAAAAAGATGCTCAATGTCATTAGGGAATTGCAAATCATAAACCACAAGGAGATACCACTTCAAATCCACTAGAATGACTATACTCAAACAAATAGACAATCACAAGTGTTGACGAGAACACTCATACATTGCTGGTGAGAATGTAAAATGGTGCTGCCACTTGGAAAACAGTTTGGCAGTTTCTCAATAAGTTAAACATAGAACTACCATGGGATGCAGGTATATACCCCAAATGATTGAAAACAGGTGTTCAAAGAAAAACTTGCTCACAAATGTTCATAGTAGCATTATTCACAATAACCAAAATGTAGAAGTAAGTAATGTCCATCAGCTGATGAATGATAAGCAAAATGTTGTATATCCATACAACAAAATACTACCCAGCTGCAAAAAGAAATTAGGTACTGATACATGCAACAACATGGATGAACCTTGAAAACATGATGCTAAGGGGGAAAAGCCAGACACAAAAGGCCACATATTGTATGATTCCATGTGTATGAAATATCTAAAATAGGCAAAATCCATAGAGACAGAAAGCATATTCATGGTTATCAGGCACTGGGGAAATGGGGAATTACTGCTTATTGGAAATAGGGTTTCCTTTTGGGGTAATGAAAATATTCTGGAACTGTATAGTGGTGATGGGTGCAAAACTTTGTGGATGAACTAAATACCACTGAATTGTACACTTTAAAATGGTTAAAATGGTAAATTTTATATTATATATATTTTACCAGAATAAAAATAGATACAGAAAAGTTAGAAGAATAGTTCAAAGAATTTTTATATATACCCTTCATCTACATTCCCTAAATGTTAGTATTTTAATGCATTTGCTTTTTCTCCTCATTTCCACTCCTCTATCCTTCTTCCCTTCTCCTCCCCCTTCCCCTGCTTCCCTTTTCCTACCGCTCCCTCCCTCTCTTTTGCTCTGTCTCCACCTCTCTTGGTCTCTCTCTCCCTCCGTGTGTGTGTGTGTGTGTGCATTATACAGACCTTCTTTAAATTTTAACAGTTGTCCCACTAATGTTCTTTATGGAAAAAAGTTTTTTTTTCTGGTCAACAATCCAATCTAGGATCACACATTGCATTTTATTTTCATGTCTCTTTAATCTCTTTTAACTTGGAGCAATTGCACAGTCTTTTATTGTCATTCATGACCTTGATATATTTGAAGAGTCAGGCCATTTATTTTCTAGAATGACCTTCAATTTCGGTTTATCTAAAGCTTCTTCATGATTAGCTCCAAGGTATGTGTTTTTGGCAGGAATACCACGGAAGGCATAACTGTGTCCTTCTCAGTGCATCATATCAGGAGGCACATGATCTCATTTGTCCCATTACTGTGATGCTAACTTTGATCATTTGGCTAAGGTGGATCTTCGTGGTCTCTCCAATGTAAATGTACTGTTTCTTCCTTTGTAATTAAGTATCTTGTGGAGAGATATTTTGAGACTATGTAAAAATCCTATTTCTCATCAACTTTTCACATATCTATTCACATTCTTCTCTGAAACAGCTGTTACTGGTGTTTTCATATAATGATGATTTTCTAATTTCATCATTCTTCCTATATTTATTAGCTGGTGTTCTACTGTAAGGAAAATCTTTCTCTTCTCACCCACTTAGTTTTTCATCAAATAAATATTTATTCATCAAATGTATGTCAAATAAAGTTTTAATTACTCAAATACATATTTATTTGTTGAATAAATATGGATTATTCATCAAATAAATAAATATCAAATCCCAGATTGTTACTTTTTTCTGTTATCCTCGTTTATTTTTATGCCCACATTGTCTCAGATTTAGCCAATAGGAGCCCATTCAAGCCGGCTCCCATACTTTTGATCTGTCCCCATCATTCTTTGAGTACTTCCTTGTTTACTGACACAACCAGATGTTCCAAGCTCATCTTGTGCTTTCCTGGTCTCAACTCTGTAATCAGCCAAGTCTTCAAGTGAGCCCTGCTTCCTTTTAATGGAAACTGGTATTTGGAAACCAAGGTCTGGGCACAATATGTGCTCTTTGTGGTAGCTGTTTGATAATCGCAACCACATGGTATACAGCAGGAAAAAGGAAATGACTGCATTATTTATTTATTTATTTTTGAGATGGTGTCTCACTCTGTCATCCAGGCTGGAGTGCAGTGGCACCATCTCAGCTCACTGCAACCTCGGCCCCCTGGGTTCTAGCGATTCTCCTGCCTCAGCCTCCTGAGTAGCTGAGATTACAGACACCTGCCACCATGCCTGGCTAATTTTTTTGTATTTTTAGTAGAGACCGGTTTTCACCATTTTGGCCAGGCTGATCTCGAACTCCTGACCTCAGATGATCCACCTGCCTTGGCCTCCCAAAGTGCTAGGATTGCAGGCATGAGTCACCACGCCCTGCCTGCTCTGCATTACTTTTTATAGGTCAATCCACACCTGGAATATAAACGAATGAGAGTGTTTTCAGCGACAAGCCTAGAGAAGATATCTACTGGGAAAAGAGACATATTGGGGTAGAGAAAGGGAAAAGCAATGATTACTATATTCAAATATCTAAAGGGACGTTGTAGAAAAAATGGTGTCTGTAGTCATGTCCTGAGCCCCTAAAGGGTTCTAATGGTTGGAAAAAGAGACTTCTGTTTCATCAGTCAATTAATATATATTAATCACCTATTACTATCAGGCTGTGGCAGTGAGTGCTGATTGCCCTGCTGTTGATCTTCTGCCCATCTTTTTCATGAATATAACCCAGATATCATTCTGGTTAGCAAAATGCCTTACTAAAATACTCACCTTTCCATACTTCCCTGAAGCTTGAAGTGGCCATATGACATAGTTCTGCCCAGTGAGATACAAGCTAAAGTATAATGGCAATTTCCAAGAAAATTTCGCCTTCCCAATATAGGTGCCGCCCATCCTCCTGGTTTTCCCCTTCTCTGGCCTGTCTGGAATGCAGATATGATCCTACTTGACAGAACAAAAGACATATTACAAACACCAACAAAACCACAGACCAAAAGATGGCAGAACCAAAAGATAGAAGGAGCCTGGTTCCCAGAAAGCATTCTTGCCTCATTTCTCCACAGCTGGGCTTGCTGTCTTCTGGGCTTACTGTTACATGAGAAGAATGAATCCCTTTCTCGTTGAAGCCACTATAATAGGTTTCTGTTAAATGCAGCTGAGATGCAGTCCTAACCCAGGCACTATGCTAGGTCCTAGGAGGGGAAAGGCCACCTAGTGGAGTCGCTGGCTTTTCCTGCCTATCAGACAGAATGTGAGGAAGACTTCCTAAAAACTGGAACACTACCAAGACGGACTTAACTCCAGGAGAAGACGTGATCCCCGTGACTATGAAAGAATGTGTGTAGAGGCTGGGTGGTACTTTTGCAGCTGGGATGTTGTAAAGCAGGACTGAGCACAGAGTGAAAGTCTATTCTAGTGCAAACATTTTTCTAAGAGTCAGAAAGTTAAAAAAAAGTAGACTCAGGGCATGCTAAGCTTTTGCTAGACAGTTAGTGTTTGTTTTTTTGTATTTTTGTTTTTTTGAGACAGAGTCCTGCTCTGTCGCCCAGGCTGGAGTGTAGTGGCACGATCTTGGCTCACTGCAACCTCTGCCTCCTGGGTTCAAGCAGTTCTTCTGCCTCAGCCTCCCAAGTAGTTGGGATTACAGGCACACCTACCATGCCTGGCTAATTTCTGGTAGTAGAGATGGGGTTTCACCATGTTAGCCAGGATGGTCTGTATCTCCTGACCTCATGATCCACCCGCCTCGGCCTCCCAAAGTGCTGGGATTACAGGTGTGAGCCACCACACCCAGCTGACAGTTAGTGTTTTTTAGCTGGAGTCTGCATTTGGATCCACGATTTTCATTAAAGTTCCTAAGAATGCATGCTCCCTCAGCACCCCCTGGGTAAATATATTGTAGCAATTTTAAGTTTCTAATGAAATTTTTGTTGTAATTTATTTGTAGCCATCTAATTTATCCCTTTTTTACTACTAGAATTTTTATCTTGGATTTACGAAGTTAATATTGCCATAAAACATAGCAGCATTTTAATTTTTAGGTAGTAATGGATTTATTATTTTTATCTGTGTTTAAAATCATAGTAGTCTGGGCACCATGGTGCACAACTGTAGTGCCAGCTACTCAAAAGGCTAAGGCAGGAAGATCTCTTGAGCCCAGGAGTTCTAGGCTGTAGTACGTGATGAACACATCTGTGAATAGCCACTGCACTCCAGCCTGGGCAACATGGCGAGACCCGGCTAGAACAAAAAAGAAAAAAAAGCCATAGGAATAAGATGCATTTTCACCACTTTGGAATGTTTATGTCCTATAAACTAACCATTAGGGATCCATTTATTGGCAGAGTTTCTGTAAATATATGAATGCTCTTGATGAGAAAAGATTTTTTTTCCTCTCAGAGTGGAAGCCAGGTTCTTTGGTGGGATACTCACCCATCAAACATAAGAAAGGAAAGGTCAAGACTTTACTGGATTCTATGGTTGATCCCAAGCCTGAGATAGGAGGATGAGCTGCACAACTTTGTGAAGGTAGCCAAGGGTAACTGGGAAGCTATTAAGGGCACAATATAGAGGTTTATTGAGTGAATCAACAAATGAGTCCTTTGGCAGCCTGATTGTTTCTGAGTAGAGGCTATGAGATGATTTTGAACAGTCCACACAGAATAGAAATCAGTGTTTCTCAAAATGCATTACAATAGGGGGTGCAAGGAAGGTAAAAAGGCAGTGTTCAAAACAGAAATTACTCAGGGTCTCACTTCTACCTGCTGAATCAGAATCTCTGCAGCCGGCAGACAGAAATCTGCATTTTAACAAACCCCAACCCAGTCCAGAGGATTCTGCTGCATAATAAAATTTGAGAACTATGGACACGCATGCTGTTCCAGCTGAAGTTTCCACGGAGGGACGGAACCTTAGAGTGAGGCAGGAGTTCCACCTGGAGCAGGATTTTGGGGTGGTCGTCCTTGAGAGGGCAGCCATAGTACATGTGCTTGTCTCTAGTGCCACCTGCTGGTTGAGAGTGACAATTAACAACGCTGAAACTACACAGGTGTTTTCTCTAATGGGGCCTCCAATACTAAAGGCATTTAGTGTTTGCATTCTAACAGCGGTAATTAACATACCCAAAGCTCCAGGTATGGGACACTAACTTTTATATGTGTATCCTCTTTTCACTAGCTTTCAGCTAGAAGCAATATATACTTGAAGAATATTGCCCTTCGATTATCTTATATGTTTCTTAGAATGAATGTTCCTGTTTTACATTCATTTGAAAAAAGACCAACTTTTGGATATTCTCTGAAAGAATTTGCTGAACTTTTTTTTTTTTTTTTTGAGATAGTATCTTGCTCTGTTGCCCAGATTGAAGTGCAGTGGCGTGATGTCGGCTCACTGCAACCTCCACCTCCCGGGTTCAAGCGATTCTCCTACCTCAGCCTCCCGAGTAGCTGGGACTACAGGTGCCTGCCACCATGCCCAGCTAGTTTTTGTATTTTTAGTAGAGGTGGGTTTCACCATGTTGGCCAGGCTGGTCTAGAACTCCTGACCCCAAATGATCCACCCACCTTGGCCTCCCAAAGGGCTGGGATTACAGGTGTGAGCCACTGCACCCGGCCTACTGAACTTTTTGACTAGGGAATTTGTTCTCTATTTTTTTGTTTTATGGAAATAAGAAGAAGCTAATTCTTATCTGACATCAAAGACTCCAGGCAAGATTAAAAAAAAAAAAAAAAAAAAGGTACCATGATATCTTAGAGAAAAACTGGTTTCTCTACTTTCCTGAGCACCTACTATATGCCAATATTCCTCTCAGGGAGGCTCACAGTTGAGGGATGGAGAGGGGATAGGTGTGGTCAGTGTAGCAATGGAAGTGTGTATAATGTATCAAAGCAGTTGGGGGTGGGGGCAAAAATTCATTCCACTGGGGTGGGTCAAGGAATAAGTTGAGGCCTAGAGGAATAGTGTGATCTTCTAAATCCTCCACAGGCATTGCCAGATT
This sequence comes from Hylobates moloch, assembly GCF_009828535.3. NCBI lineage: Eukaryota > Metazoa > Chordata > Mammalia > Primates > Hylobatidae > Hylobates > Hylobates moloch. The sequence continues at coordinate 77,559,604 of NW_026652285.1, forward strand.
TGAAGTTCCCAAAAAAGAGACTGGTGTGTGCTAAGGCATAAAGGTGTGAAATAGCATTTGCGGTGTATGCACTTGGAAAGCAGTAACCTCCAAATAATATGTTCTTATAAAGTGTGAGGCTGGAAATGATAAGAGATGAGGCCAAGGAGTCAGGCCACGTCTCACCCACCTGCCAAGAAGGTTAGATTTTATCCTGTAGGTGGTGAATAACCACAGAATAGTTTAAATTTAAGATTTGCTTTTTATCAGATTGTTTATCCCACTGGAATATCAATGCACAAAGTATAGAACCTCCTATTTATCTGACAGTGGTCAAAACTGAGTCAAAAGGCCTAAGATTATATCTATTAATTGAGAATTTCATGCAGATTAAACACAAAAAGTCCCAGTCCCTTTGGAAAGTATCTTAGCATTCTGGTAATTACATTTGACCTGTGTGCTGTAAAAGGTTTTGCTTTTAGTTTTAATGCAGATATTTAACAGAGCTGAATTTCTGTTCCTTTTATGTGTGAGCTGCTGCACTGCCTCCTCTCCTTGTCCTAACAGGGACTCACACACAACATTCCCCTCACACAGACCCCAGAAAATCCCATCGGTGTCCTTACTGGGGCCAAACGCTGAGCACTGGTTCCTAAAACCTGAGGCATGAAATAAACCAATTCATTGTTTTCTGTGTAATTTCACATGATTTTAAAATAATAAGTGATAATGGATATATTACCACGTTGCCTTTCACAACAGGGTAAGATGCTCACTTTGTGGTCATACACATGATCAGGACCTTCCCTCATGGAAAAAGGATAAAGAATCCCTTTGTTTCACCCTCCTCCCTCCTGCTTGGTCTTCAGCCATACCATGCATGTCTTTATGCACTTATCATGGTCTGGTGGAAAAGCATAGAATTTGGAATCTGATGGACTTGAGTTTGGATCTTGCCCACCCCATCACCTTGCCAAGTTCCTTAACTTCTCCTCTTTCTTTACCTGGCAAAAGGAGCTAATAATACCTTCTCTTGAAGATTGAGTGAAAAATGTGATTCCATCCTGAAACCAGTGCCCAACACACAGCAGATTCTTAATAAATGCTAATCCTTTCCATTCTTTTTTATCTTCCCCTTGATATCAGTGAGCCATCAGAAGGCCAGGAAGCAGCCAGGCATGGTGGCTTGCTTATACCTGTAATCCTAGCTACACAGGAGGCTGAGGCTGGATGATCACTTGTATTCAGGAGTTTGAGACCAGCCTGGGCAACATAGCAAGATCTCATCCCTACAAAAAAAAAAAAAATTTTAATTAGCCAGGTATGGTGGCATGTGCCTATAGTCCCAGCTACTCAGAGGACTGAGGCAGGAGTTTTGCTTGAGCCCAGGAGTTTGAGGTTACAGTGAACTATGATTGTACCACTACAGTCCAGTCTAGCCAACAGAATGAGACTCTCTCTCTAAAAATAATGATAATAGGCTGGGCGTGGTGGCTGACGCCTGTAATCTCAGTACTCTGGGAGGCCGAGGCGGGCGGATCACCTGAGCCCAGGAGTTCAACACTAGCCTGGCCATGGTGAAACCCCGTCTCTACTAAAAATACAAAAAATTAGCCGGGTGTGGTGGTGCATGCCTGTAATCCCAGCTACTCGGGAGGCTGAGGCAGGAGAATCGCTTAAACCCGGGAAGCGGAGGTTGCAGTGAGCCGAGATCACGCCATTGCACTCCAGCCTGGGCAACAAGAGCAAAACTCCATCTCAAAAAAAAAAAGATAATTAGAAGTAAATAATTTTTGAAAGACCAGGAAGTTCACAGCCTTCAGTTCAGACTGCAACAGTAGTAACTGGCCATTAGATCATGCTGTTCAGTGTTGTTCTATGGGGCTTACCTCTGGAACAGGTTAATTAAATAAAATCACTCTTCTTAGCTTACAGATTTTCTGTCTTGATGTCTTTGTAAAGAGTTTGAGCTGTGTTGGGTATGGAGTTTGACAGTCATTAACTAGCCCCCACCCTTCCCACTCCCTTGTTGTCCCAGGAGGACCCCAGTTCTGTCAATATTTGCTCACCACTAGACATGGGCCACAACCCTGATGTGATTCCCAAAGCCAGGCTTTCCTGCCCTATGGGTTAAGCTGCCCCAAATGCACAGATAAGCAGCTTGTGCCTGACTGGACTGCCCCCAAATCAGGAGAGGATCTCTTAGCCACTCGTGCTGAAATGTGACTTTCTTATTAGCAGATATTGCCTAACAGACTGTGGTTTCTTGCTCATTGGCCAAGTCAACAGCCTAAAGGACCTTACTCTCAAAAATTTAGTCAAAAGTTAATCTTTGACTTAGAGGGACAACATTTTGGGGGATAGTCTTCATTGCACGTAGTTTGCTCTGTTTGCACTCATCTACACTTAATGTAATATCCTGGAAATGCCAAGATGTTGGCAGATTGTAACTGAACAAAATTTGGCAGCGAACTTGACAATGAAAATAGAGCCAAGTGACAAAAGTTTGAAAAGACACAAAAGAAAAAAGACTTACAAGCTGAAGAACGCTAGAGTTAGCATAGAGACATATGGTTATAAAAAAAAATGCGAGTTTGCAGAGCTGTAGCACAGAACAGCACCAATATAAATGCCTGCCCAAGTGTGGCTGCAAGACAAAGCTGGTGCCTGATATGGGGAGATAATGATGATCCTGAAATATTACCCTGCTGTATTTGTACTTGAAGGATTTTAAAGTATGTTCAAAGTAAATTTTATCTGCGTTTAATAAGCTCACAGGATAAGAAAGGAGATTGTGCCTTCATTGTGGTTTTATAAAGACAATATCTTTCAAGACATACACAAGACAGGAAAACCAGCCTTTGGAAAGACCATCTGTTCCAATCTGAGAATTAGAAGGTTTGAACATCTATACTCCAAGAAGCCTCTTATTTGCTTTGGAACTCCCAACTTACAGGTATAGCCAACTGTCAATTATTAATATAAATTAATTTAGTAATTTCTACCTTCTACCTAGTTCAGAAGTTCTCTTAGAAGGCAATGTATTTCTGGCTGGGCGCGGTGGCCCACGCCTGTAATCCTACCACTTTGGGAGACCAAGATGGGTGGATCACCTGAGATCAGGAGTTCGAGACCAGCCTGACCAATATGATGAACTCTCGTCTCTACTAAAAATACAAAAATTAGTCGGGCATGGTGGCATGTGCCTGTAATCCAGCTACTGTAGAGGCTGAGACAGGATAATCACTTGAACCGGGGAGTCAGAGGTGGCAGTGAGCCGAGATTGCACCATTGCACTCCAGCCTGGGCCATAACAGTGAAACTCCGTCTTAAAAAAAAAAAAAAAAAAAAAGAAGGCAATGTGTTTCCATGCTGCCTGCTCTGAGAGTTGAGAGCAAAATCTATTGCTTCCTACCTCCCATGCAGTGCTCCTTGCTCCGTCTTCTGGAACAGCAGGTGCCTGTGCTGTTCAGCAGCCCTTTGAGTGTTTGATTAGAGGAAGCATTTGATTAGAGGTCTCTTTTGTCTGCCATTATTCAGAACAAATACAAGTCTCCAAGCCCTCCCCATCCAGGATCCCCTGACCCTGACCCTAGCACAGTGCTCCCTACTGCCTTGCATCACCCCAAGGTTTTGGCAGGAACAGAGGAAAGAGGCCAAATGTCCTATTTTACTTCTTGTTAGAGTCCTAGAAAGACCAAGGCAGTGAAAACACTTGATTATATAAAAGTCAGGAAAATTGGTGACTTTTTTTATTTACAAAATGTTAGCATCCTGTTGGGCTGGGAAATTGAAGTTACAAACACTCTTTCCTTTGTCCTAGAGTCATGTGCATGGTGGGGTATAAGGGAGAGTTACAAAGACTCTTTTCTTTCACTGAGAATCATGCATCGCTTCTTAATATATCTCTTTCTTTTCTTTCAAATCAAAAATGTGCCAAAAAGTTGAGCTGATTTTGAGCTGATTATGAGTCAGTGCCAAGCTTATCCAAAATGGATGGTCTAGGCCGGGTGTGGTGGCTCACGCCTGTAATCTCAGCACTTTGAGAGGCTGAGGTAGGCGGATTACCTGAGGTTGCGAGTTCGAGACCAGCCTGACCAACAGGGAGAAACCCCCTGTCTACTAAACATACAAAATTAGCCGGGCATGGTGACACATGCCTGTAATCACAGCTACTCGGGAGTCTGAGGCAGGAGAATCACTTGAACCCGGGAGGCAGAGGTTGCGGTGAGCTGAGATCACGCCATTGCACTCCAGCCTGGGGAACAAGAGTGAAACTCCATCTCAAAAAAAAAAAAGGTTGGTCTAGATAGACGTGCTGTTGTGTTGCTTTGATGTCCTACTGAGTTAAGCACTGCAAGAGTCCATTCAGAAAGACACAGATATATAGCATAATTTTGATAAATAAAAATAATTCAGAAAATGTTGAATAAAGTAACAAATATCCAGAGTTCCATAGGCTTAACCGTATCATATATTTTTAAAAGGTGGGTGTTAAGCCTTTTAAAAATTATTTCACCTTAAAATTATTTATTTTCCTTATAAAACAATACCTGGAAGTGGTTCCTCTGGTTTTCAAATATGTGATCTGATAAATGGAATGCACTAATATTTTATGAATTAGATGTGCTGGAATGGCATACATAGCTGCTGGAACAGCTATCATTTACTGAACACTTTTTCTCCTTTTGCCTAGTAAGCAAAAGCCACTGTGCTAAGGGCTTTCTAGGCATTGTCTTTAAATCCTTGTAAGAATCATGAGACAGAGAGTCGTTCCCATTTTAAAGTTGAGATCACAATGACTCAGAAACTTAAGTTATATTACTAGAGGTCAGAGAGCCTCTGGCAAGTTATTTAACTAAGCATTAGAGCTACAGTCATTAAAAGAGTTCTGGATTACAGATTACAGGAGTTTATATAGTAACCCACATTCAGAGAACAGAGCAACAACACTCATAATCGAGTCTTGCATTAGGTTCACAAGACTTCAGAAATCTCCTTTTTTTTTTTTTTTTTTTTTTTGAGACAGAGTTTCGCTCTGTCGCCCAGGCAGACAGAGTGCAGAGGCGCGATCTCGGCTCACTGCAAGCTCCGCTTCCCGGGTTCACGCCATTCGCCTGTCTCAGCCTCCCGAGTAGCTGGGACTACAGGCGCCTACCACGTTGCCCGGCTAATTTTTTGTATTTTTAGTAGAGGCTGGGTTTCACCGTGTTAGCCAGGATAGTCTCAATCTCCTGACCTCTTGATCCACTCGCCTCGGCCGCCCAAAGTGCTGGGATTACAGGTGTGAGCCACCGCGCCCGGCCAGGAATCTCCTTTGAATTACTTCAGCACACTGGTGCATTATCAGTAGTTTCCAGTCTTGGACAGGCCTAACTTTTCCAGTAAGTTCGGACCTCTGGTAGAAGTGACTGCAGTACTGAGCATACTCAAGTGTTTCACTGAGTGCCAGTTGAGAGAGATGATAGCGTTAGGTTGGACTCTCCTACCTGATTTATGACAATAAGGAAGTCCACCAACTTCCTTTTTTCCTCAAGGTCAGAGTTACATCTAGCAACTTAGGTACTCAAGCCAAGTAGAAATTTCCCCTCAAATCAGCAGGGTGGAAGCTGGTCCCTCTGTACTGCACAGAAAGGGGCCCTCATGATCTCATGATGTGGGACTCCTGCCCTGACCTTGTGCCTCCTGCTCCATCCTTTTTTTTTTCTTTTCTTCCTTTTTTTTTTTTTTTTTTTTGAGACAAAGTCTTACTCTGTAGCCAGGCTGGAGTGAAGTGGCACCATCTCAGCTCACTGCAACTTCTGCGTCCCAGATTCAAGCAATTCTCCTGCCTCAGCCTCCTGAGTTGCTGGAACTACAGGCACGTGCCACCACACCCAGCTAATTTTTGTATTTTTATTAGAGACGGGGTTTCACCATGTTGACCAGGATGGTCTTCATCTCTTAAACTGGTGATCCGTCCCCTCGGCCTCCCAAAGTGCTGGGATTACAGGCGTGAGCCACCCTGCCCAGCCCCATCCTTTACCAGCTGCCATGAGACAGATCCCCGGATAGGACAGACCTACCTTATATGCTGGAGAATTGCTGTGACCATTTGGCTAATTAGAGGGCCAAATTTGCATTGTAAAATGGTACCCTCTAAATTATAATTCCCTGGGGGCAAAGCCTATTTTTCAGTGTCCTACTTCTGGTCTGCGTGAAGTTGAACATTTTTTCGTACAAACTCTCAGTGGCACCACAAATTTAAATAAAGGTGGAATTTTAGCTTATCTTGTCTGCTGTCCAGAGTCAAACAAGTTTGTGGGTAGAATATCCAAGTCACTCATATTAAAAACTCTAGAGTTCTCCATCACACTTCCTTCTCCTCAATCATCTCCTAACCCCTAACAAGGAGCAAAGTTAGATTTATGTCAGGCCCTGTGTGGGACATAGTAGGTACTTACTGAATGAACAAAGGAAAAGTGGGAGGAAAGGAAAGAGAGAGGGAGACTTAGAACTTGAGTGTTTGAAATCCACTCTCATGTTAACAGTGTGAGGAAACAGCTCTTTTGAAAGTCATGTGGAAACATGTATTAAAAATCTCAAGAATAGGCCAGGCATGGTGGCTCACGCCTGTAATCTCAACACTTTGGGAGGCCGGGGTGGGCAGATCACCTGAGGTCAGGAGTTCGAGACCAGCGTGGCCAACTTGGTGAAACCCCGTCTCTACTAAAAATACAAAAATTAGCCGGGTATGGTGGCACATGCCTGTAATCCCAGCTAGTCCGGGAGGCTGAGGCAGGGAGAATCACTTAAACCCGGGAGACGAAGGTTCCAGTGAGCCGAGATTGCCCCATTGCACTCCAGCCTGGGCAACAGAGCGAGGCTCAGTCTCATAAAATAAAATAAAATCTCAAGAATTTGCACATTTTTACCCAGCAATTCTGTGTTTAGAAATGAAGGACACGTGAAAAGATTTTGCTGCAAATCAGACTATTGTTCCTTGTTATAAAATATTGCAGCCAACCTAAATACCCAACAATAGAGAATCAGGTGAATGAATTATAATACATCTACACCGCTTCTTCCTCTAACCTTTCCTATCTCCGTAAATAGTAACACTGTTAAACCAGTTGTTCAAGCTGGTAACCTAGAATCATTAAATTTCCCTTTCTTTCAACTTGTCATTTCGAGTCCTGTCATTTTCCAAAATATACAAGGAGTCATCTTATAGATGTATTCACTTAAGAGAGCAATAGATGTCATCAAGCCTAAAAGCCAATCTATCAAGAAAATCTGAATGCTTTTAAGGGTTTACTCACCATGAATATAGAAGGAAACATTGTTCAAGTAACCAGGTAAGTGGGTGTTGATTCCAACATCATGGAAGATGAAATTAAATTAATTGAGAGCCATAGGGAAACATGGACAAGGAAAAATTAAAAATAATAATATAGGGCTGCGTACATAAAACATATGTACAGTATTGTACTTTATGGATGATTTAAGAGATTTTTCAGTGTTAATTTTTATTAGATGCAATCAGTACAATCTTTAGATCCTGAACACCAGGCTCCCTGCTCTTGCCGTCCTCTCTCTTCCATGGGGTAAGGAGTCCACCATGGGATTAAGGGGACATGCCCCCCCTAAGCCTAAGACCACTCTCCAGAAACCTAGGACCCTAGAACTCCCTCCCAAGACAAGGCCTGTATGAGTTTCTTCTCCAGGTACTTCTTCCTAAGGATGGACACTGGCTGTGATTGTAGCAGGGGATGTGGCTGGAGCTTGCCCTTGTGGCCTCAGGTGTCCACAGGTAAGCGTGAGCAGCCCCTCCTAGTGTGGGCTTGGGCGAGGAGTGGGAAGAGAATGGGAGCAGAGTCTTCCATTTGTCCTCTTGCCTCAGACCTCACTGATGTTAGTAGTCATCCTGAATGCAATGTTTACTGCTAACTAGTCATACTAACTAACTCTCTCAGTCTCATATAGGATATGATCCCATTAGATCTCAACTTCAACTGTTATAGCTACAAAGGTGATAAACAATTAGTATTTTAAAAGATAAGCAAAAATAAGAAAATTGGTCGGGTACAGTGGCTCACACCTGTAATCCCAGCACTTTGGGAGGCCGAGGTGGGCAGATCACCTGAGGTCAGGAGTTCAAGACCAACCTGGCCAACAAGGTGAAACCCCATCTCTACCAAAAATACAAAAATTAGCCAGGCGTGGTGGTGCACACCTGTAGTCTCAGATACTTGGGAGGCTGAGGCAGGAGAATCGCTTGAACCCAAGAGGTGGAGGTTGCAGTGAGCCAAGATCAGACCATTGCACTCCAGCCTGGACAACAGAGTAAGACTTCATCTCAAAAAAAAAAAAAAAAAAAGAAAGAAAGAAAATTAACTACACTCACATTTTGTTAACTTAAATAACCATGGTAACACCTTGCAGATTTTTAAACACATATATTTGGAATATATGGTAAATATGTATGTGGTATATATTCACATCTTAAAAACAAAAATGATTGTATTACCATAAAACCTACTTTTTTCACTTACACTTATATCATGTACAACATTCTATGTCAGTAATACCCATCGAACACACTATTTTTGATGACTAAATGGCATTCCATTATATAGATTCCTTAATGCACACGTACTATAGTACTACACAGTACTAAGCTTTGACATATACATTGTTAAACATGGTGCATACAGTTTGAAGGGGCAAACAGGTATTAACCAAACAGGAAAAAATACCTGAGCATAATTTGTGATGAAATGCCATAAAGCAAGAGAACAGAATACTGTGAGAGAAAATAATAGGGGTACATAATGTAGTTGCAGAAAGATCTGTCTGAGGGAGACAAGTTTGGTCTTGAAGGATGACGAATTTGGCATGTAAAAAGCTGAGGAAGAACATTCTAGGCAGAAAGGACTGTATATTTGGGGCCAGGCGTAGTGGCTCACGCCTGTAATCTCAGCACTTTGGGAGGCTGAGGCGGGCAGATCACCTGAGGTCAGTTCGAAACCAACCTGGCCAACATGGTGAAACCCCGTCTCTACTAAAAATACAAAAATTAGCCGGGCGTGATGGCGGGTGCCTGTAATCCCAGCTACTTGGGAGGCTGAGGCAAGAGAATCGCTTAAACCTGGGAGGCAGAGATTGCAGTGAGCCGAGATCGTGCCACTGCGCTCCAGCCTGGGCGGCAGAGCAAGACTCTGTCAAAAAACAAACAAACAAACAAAAAACCCTGTATATTTGGGAGCCTTGAGGCGGAAAATTCTTACTGGAAAGATGGTCACTGGGACTTAGCGAGGCTGGGACAGATGAAGCTGGAGACCTTCCACGCCATGCAAGGTGTTTTGCATTTTCAATCTGTGTAAGTAACATGATCTGATTTGTATTTTAGAAAGCTTACTCTGCCTGTTCTATGTAGGAGAATGGGTTGGGGCTCTGATGTAAGATGAAAGACTAGTTAGACGAGTATTTCAGTAGTCCAAAGGAGATGATGGGGACATATAGAAGAATATTTGTGTAATTTGGCCTTTCTATATAAACCATTTAATACTTCAAAATAAAATCTCCGATTTTCTGGGCTATGTAATGCATCACTAATTCCACTAGGTGGCAATGGCATAGTTATTAAGCAACACTGGAGAATTTCCTGGGGTTACTCAGTGCACTGCATTATTTCTAAGGTTATATTTTTTCAATGTTTGATCCTTGATTTACATTGACATTTACATTCCCTTTAAGTTCCAAAAATGTAATATATTTTACAGTTCTTGTTTTAAAATTATAATTTCAATAACTCCCTTGACTGGGAGAATGTGAATGTCTCTGCCTACACATTTTTGATTCCCCACTATTTCTTTGCATCTACTTTAAAAATAGCAATAATAAAATAATATCAACTGCTATTTCTTGAGCACCTTTTAGGAGTGAGTTATCGTGATGAGTATTTATATACATTACCTCATTTAGTCATGCAGAGTAGATGTATTTCTTCTCATTTATAGATAAGAAAACAGAGACTAAGGAAGATTGGTAATTTGCCCAAAGTCACAATTATTGTCTGCCAGAACCTGAATTCAAGCCCAGTCTCTATAAACAAATTATTAAGTGGATAAATTGGTAAACAAGCAAATAAATGAGTAAACAGGATGATTATACATGGATGAATTGAATAAATTGTTTGCTCATTATATATAAAATATTAGTTACAACCAAGTAAAAAATATAACCCAAAATATGCAAGCATGACAAAATAATATTCTCATAACCCAAAGATAAAGACAAGATACATATTAAATAATTTCTATCTTCTGTTTTTCCATTTTCTTTTTTTTTTTCTTTGAGACAAAATCTTTCTTTGTCGCCCACGCTGGAGTACAGTGGTGCGATCACAGCTCCCTGCAACCTCCGCCTCCTAGGCTCAAGCAATTCTCCCATCTCAGCCTCCGGAGTAGCTGGGACTACAGGCCCACCGTGCTCAGCTAATTTTTTGTATTTTTTAGTAGAGGCAGTGTTTCACCATGTTAGCCGGGCTAGTCTTGAACTCCTGAGCTCAAGCCATCTGCTCGCCTCGGCCTCCCAAAGTGCTGAGATTAAAGGCGTGAGCCACTGCACCTGGCCTATCTTCTCTTTCCCTTAACATATTAGAATTTCACAATGGTATTAAAACTTCCTTGAAAGCAGGACTGAGTTATAATATTCTTTTATTTGAACGTACTATATTCTATTCAATAATTGTCCTACAATTAAATTCAGCAATTTCCTCTCAAAATTAAGGGATTATTAATAATGCTATAATGATCATCTTTGTATAGAAATTGTTTGTATCTCTGCCCATTTTGTTAAGGATGCCTCCCTAGAACTTAAATATTTATTGGATAAAAACAAATTAACTTTTAAAACACTCTTGTTTATGTTATGTTATGTTATTTTATTTTATTTTATTTATTTATTTATTTTTTGAGACGGAGTCTTGCTCTGTCACCCAGGCTGGAGTGCAGTGGTGCAATCTCGGCTCACTGCAAGCTCCGCCTCCCGGGTTCACGCCATTCTCCTGCCTCAGCCTCTCCGAGTAGCTGGGACTACAGGCGCCCGCCACCACGCCCGGCTAATTTTTTTTGTATTTTTAGTAGAGACGGGGTTTCACCGTGGTCTCGATCTCCTGACCTCGTGATCCGCCCGCCTCGGCCTCCCAAAGTGCTGGGATTACAAGCGTGAGCCACCGCGCCCGGCCTATTTATGTTATTTTTAACCTGATGAGTAAAGTAACACATTTTCCTTTAAAAATATGTAGCAAATATTCCCAGAAAAGAAAAACAATGCTGCATCCCTCTAACCAGAATAACGACTTTTATGATTTTTGTGTATTTATTTCCTGCTATATATACATATTTCTATATCTGTAATAATTGTCTATATATACACCCATTTTCACAGCTATAATAAAATATATACACATAGAAACTTTCATATCTTGCCTTTGCCATTTCACAATATGTAAGGTTATAGATAGATATTTTATATTTTTTATAGATTTAGCTATAGATAGCTGAACACACATATATAATAAACATGTTCCATATCATTAAATATTGTTCAGAAATATGATGTCTTTAATTTATTTTTTTATAGAGACAGAGGTCTCACTATGTTGCTCAGGCTGGTCTCAAACTCCTGGGCTCAAGCAAGTCTCCTGCCTCAGCCTCACAAAGTGCTGGGATTACAGGGGTGAGCCACTGCACCCGGCCTCAGAAATATGATTTTTAATAGTGGGAGTATATTCCCTTTTATTAAACTTTTATTTATAATCTTTTTATTATAGAGATATCTTTGACACCCTGCTAATTCTTTCCTTTAGATAGACTTCTGGAAAGGGAATTACTACAAGTGGTGAAAGTACTCTATGAATTTTGATAAATATTGTCAAATTGCTCTCCAGAAAGGCTCTACCAATCCTTTGTACTAAAGTCTATGAACGTCACCATTTTCCACATCTGGCAGATACTCATATGATCATTCTTATCACCTTTAATAATGATGGCAAAAGATGACAGTCCCTTGTTATTTTAATTTTTTTTTTAGTAATTTATTAGTCCTTTATGTTTTCTCTTCTGTAAATTCTATATTCATGTCCTTTGCCATTTTGTTATTGAGATGTCACCATTTTTCCTACTATTGAATAAAAGATTTTTATGTATTAGGGATACTAGCACTTTTTCAGTCGTATTAGTAGCAAATCTTTCTCCTTCTTTGTAGTTTGTCTTTTAATTTTGTTGGTGATACTTTTACCTATAATCTGTACGATTTAAATTTTTGATAATTTCCTTAAGCCCCCAAATCAGTAAATTTATTGATAATTCCCTTAAGCCCCCAAATCAGTAAAATAGTTAGCTATATTTTCTATTTTTTAAAAATTATTTTCTTTTATAAATTAAGGTACAATTTATATTCTATTTTTAATGGTTTTCTTTTAATGGTTTTTTATACTTATTAATAGCTAGAAATAATTTTGTGATATAATATGGAGTAAGGCCCATTTGTTATGTAATTTATTCCTTCCCCGATTGACTTGTGTGGATATTTTGTCATATGGAGTAGATCTATGATATTCTAAGAAGTATAGTTGTTCAGAGTTTAGTCTCCGTGATCAACCACATCTGGGTTCAGATCCTAGCTCTGCCATCTTTTTGGTCCTGGGCAAGTCACTTAGCCCATCTAATTCTCAGTTTCCCCATCTGTAAAAGACGGATTGTTGGGAGGATTCCATTATCCTGACTATGCAGAACAGTCAGCATGGGCTGTGCTACCTAGGAAACATTCAGTACAGTATGCATTCACTACTAGAATCATGACTATGATATCGATGAAGTTATTCGTAACTTTTTCTTTTGAGATGGAGTCTCGATCCCATTGCGCAGGCTGGAGTGCAGTGGCGCAATCTCGGCTCCCTACAGCCTCCGGCTCCCTACAGCCTCCGGCTCCCGGGTTCAAGTGATTCTCCTGCCTCACCCTCTGGAGTTGGAGTAGCTGGGACTACAGGCACACGCCACCACGCCCAGCTAATTTTTGTATTTTTAGTAGAGACAGGGTTCACCATGTTGGCCAGGATGGTCTTGATCTCCTGACCTCGTGATCCGCCTGCCTTAGCCGCCCAAAGTGCTGGGATTACAGGCATGAGCCACCACACCCGGCCAGTTATTCATAACTTTAATAAATTCTGATATTCTTGAATGGTGCAGGAATACTCACTTCAAACTTTTAATGAGTTACTGGGCATATGGTCAAAAAATAAAACAAAGCCGCATTCACATCTCCACAGTGGCTGTTTGCTTGTCTCACTCAGAGGTAAGTGATACACTTCCACATCCACAGGGCACACAATTTGTATCTTGCCTTAAAAGGAAGAACTGAAAGGATATAAAACCAGATTATCTCAAAGGTTAGAGTGATTTAGGAGTAGGGCTTTTCTGTATTACTTTGATCTTTTTTGTTTGTTTTTGTTTTTGTTTTGAGACGAGGTCTGGCTCTGTCATCCAGGCTGGAGTGCAGTGGCACGATCACAGCTCACTGCAACCTCCACCTTCTGGGCTCAAGCCATCCTCCCACCTCAGCCTCCCAAGTAGCTGGGACTACAAGTGTGTGCCACCATGCCTGGCTTATTTTTGAATATTCTGTAGAGACGAGGTTTTGCCATGTTGCGCAGGCTGGTCTCAAACTCCTGGGCTCAAGCTATCCTCCTGCCTTGGCCTCTCGAAGTGCTGCAATTATAGGCATGCACCACAACACCTGGCCCTTCTGTATTACTTTAGTTTTTGACAATAATTATGCATACTGAGGGGAAAACAATAAAGATGTACCCTTGGAAAAAGTGCTTACCTCAATGAAGTTACAGATTAATCATCATCCAAGATTTAGAATTTATTGCAAATAGTAAAAACATTGACGCTTAAATCTTCAAATACGGAGAAGCCTTTTAGGAACCATTTCAAGGTATGCAGAAATTTGGTATGATCTCAATTTTATTTAAATATTCTTTCATATTTCTTTATGCATGTGTATACCTTAATTATAGGGTGTAAAATTAGAAGTATATATATTTTTTGAGACAGGGTCTCATTTTGTTGCTCAGGCTGGAGTGCAGTGGCACGATTACAGCTCACCACAGCTTTGACCTTTCCAGGCTCCAGTGATCCTCCTGCCTCAGCCCCCTGAGTAGCTGGGACTACAGGCATGCGCTGCCAATGCCCGGCCAATTTTTAAATTTTTTGTAGAGACATGGTCCCTCTATGTCTCCAACTCCTTGGCTCAAGCAATCCTCTTTCCTTGGCTTCCCTGTACCTGAATTACAGACATGAGCCACCACCCCTGGTCTAATTATAGTTCTTATCATGTGGAGCTCAATCATCTATTACTAAATTATTTCATAGTTATTTTCTTTCTCTTTTTTAAAAAATTAAGATATCATTAACATATCATAAAACTGACCATTTTAAAGTGTTTACTTCATGGTTTTTGGCATATGCACAAAGCTCTGCAACTATGACCACCATCTGACTCTAGAACATTTCATTGGCCCAAAGAGAAACCCCACGCCTTTTAGCAGTCAGTGCCTATTCCCCTCACCCAGCCCCTGGAATCCAGTATTCTACTTTATTTTGCTGTGGATTTGCCTATTTTGGGTTCATGTGAAAGAAATTATACAATATGTAGAATTATTTCTGTCAGCTTTTCACTTAGCATGTTTTCAAGTTTCAATAATGTTGTAGCATATACCAGTATTTCATCTGTTTTTATGGCTGAATAATGTTCTGATGTGTGATATATTATATTTTGTTCATTCATTCATCAGTTGATGGATACTTAGGTTGGATTTGAACCTTTTTGCTATTCTGAATAATGCTGCTATGAACATTCGTGTACAAGTTTTTATGTGGACATACGTTTTCAATTCTTTCGGTTATATACCTAGGAGTGGAATTCCTAGGTCATATGGTAATCCTGTATTTAACTTTTTGAGGAATGCCAAATTGATTTACACAGCAGCTGCCCCATTTTACAGTCCACCAGCCACGTATGAGGGTTCCAATTTTTCTACGTCCTCGACAAGTGTAAGTTTCCATCTTTTTGATTATAGACATCCAGCGAGTGTGAAGTTGTATCTCAGTGTGGTTTTGGTTTGCATTTTCCTTATGACTAATGATGTTAAGCACCTTTTCATATATTCATTTGATGAAGTCAAATTATCTGTCTTTTCCTTGATTGCTTATTCTTTTGTTGTCATGACTTAGAAATCATTGTTTAATCCAAGGTCATACATATTTAGCCTTAAGTTTATCTTCTGAGAGTTGTATAGTTTTAGCTCATACATTTAGGTCATTGATCTATTTTGAATTTATTTTATACATGTCATATACGGAGTATATGTAGGTGTATATGTATGACATATTTGTAGATGTCCAACTTTCTTCTTTTGCATGTGGATATCCAGTTGTCCCATCACTCTTTGTTGAACAACTATTTTTTTCCAAGTGAATGGTCTTGATATCTTGTCAGTGTCCAAATCAATTGGCCATAGATATATAGGTTTATTTCTAGATTTGCAATTCTATTGCAGTGGTCTATAGGTCTTAGTTGAGCTCTTGATATATACTGGCGTGAGATGAGTATATTTCATTCTCTAACAAGTGCCTGGAGTATAGCTGAACATTAACTGGCCCATGCTGCTTACCTGTCAGTTGGCATGAGTAAGAGATTGACAGCCTCCTCTGAGACATGAGGATCATAAGGAGGGCATGCACCTGAAAATAGTTTGTACCTCCAATCAGCTCCAAGAGTCTCCACAGAGACAAAAAGACAAATAAGGTCCAAATTCCAGTCCATATAGCTTGGCTAAAATAATTTGAAGCCTAGTAATTTTTAGGCAGGTATAACTCATACACCCATCTCAGCACCCTGAAATTCACCCGATAAATATTTATGGAGTCCCTATTCTGTGCTGTGTACAACAAAGCAGCTTTAATTTGAGGACTTTTATTTCCTGGCATTCTTCCAACAAACTACTGGAAGCAAAGTTGCCAAAGACAGTAAGCTGATTGTATGAAGGTATCATTATTTATTTATTTATTGAGACAGGGTCTCACTCTGTCACCCAGGCTGTAGTGCAGTGGCGCAATCTTGGCTCACTGCAACCTCTGCTTCCTGGGTTCAAGCAATTCTTGTGCCTCAGCTTCCTGAGTAACTGGGATTACAGGCATGCGCCACCACTCCCGGCTAATTTTTTTATTTTTAGTAGAGACGGAGTTTCGCCGTTTGGGCCAGGCTCGTCTCGAACTCCTGACCTCAAGTGATCCGCCCACCTCAGGCTCTCAAAGTGTTGGGATTACAGGGGTGAGCCACTGCATCTGGCCTGAAGTTATCATTGTTATAGGCCAAAAACAGTTGAATGGTGGCTCTTATTTTTGAAAAGTTGATTTATAGCCCTTCTCTTTGTCAATAATTAGCCAGTAGGCCAACTGTCTCTTCAAGCCACTCCTTGTTAAAGGTAATACAACCTTATCATTTGTGTATAACGGAATGTTTGGTCTTTCTATTTTGGTTTGTTGAAGGTAGGAGTGGCGAGATATCTGCAGGATTGCATTAAATTTATCCAAAATGATATTAGGTTAACATGCAAGTTGTAAAGAAAGGAAGCAGAGACAATTATTCCCTGGGCCTGGAAGCTTCATCCTTCTGCCTTTAGGGACCAAAGCTTTGTTGCCATATGGTCTGCCATAACAATCCAAGATTGATCCCTTTCTTCCTGTTTAGTGGTGCCAGAGATCCTAGAATAGCAAGGTGTAGTTTGTGTCTGGTAATGTTTAATCTTGATGACAGCTGGCACAAGAAACATAACCCTGAACCTTGGAACAAAGATGGTTTTCTGCTCAGTGCAAGTTCTATTGCAGCATATTACAGCAAGCTCAGAAAGATAGCCAGACTTCTAAATTACATTATTCCTTTTTAAGTTGCTAAAATTGAGGCTGAGGCAGGAGAGTCGTTTGAGACTTCCATTTGACACTGTAAAAAATAAGAACTTCAGTTCATCAAAAGGAGTCATTAAAGGAGAGAAAAGGCAAGCCACAGACTAGAAAAGGATATTTGCAAAGTACATATTTGGTAAAGGACTCCAAACTAAATTTTATAAAAACTTTTACAAATCGACAGGCGCGGTGGCTTACTCCTGTAATCCTAGCACTTTGGGAGGCCGAGGTGGGGCGGGGGGGTGGATCACCTGAGGTCAGGAGTTCAAGATCAGCCTGGCCAACATGGAGAAACCCTGTCTCTACTGAAAATACAAAAATTAGCCAGGTGTGGTAGTGCACGCCTGTAATCCCAGCTACTCGGGAGGCTGAGGAAGGAGAATTGCTTGAACCCAGGAGGTGAAGGTTGCAGTGTGCCAAGATCGCACCACTGCCCTCCAGCCTGCGCGATGGGAGCAAGACTCTATCTCAAAAAAACAAAGAGAAACTTTCGCAAATCAGTGAGAAAATGGCAACCCAAATGGATGACAGATTTAAATGGGTACCCCACAAAAGGGGGCAGCCAAAAGGATAGAGCGTATGAAATGATGCTTAACATCTTCAGACACCATCCCCTACTCTGTGCAGTCAGGCAACTGCCTTTTCTCATCCTCAGCAGACAGGGAGATATTCTCTGAAGAGGTTAAGACAGATCTTAAGGGCGGAGCATCCAAAACAGAGGTATCATATTAAGTCAGGGGGATTAAGACACTGCTTCCCTGCCCCCTGCCCCCCCACCCCACCCCCCGCCGCCCCCGCTTCACCCCCGGGACCGACCCAGCTCCTAGAATTCTCACAACCAGGCCTTCACCCACCAAGCAGGAAACTGAAAAATATTCTCCAGGGAATCTCACCAGCCTAAAGGAAAATGCCTGAAGATGCTCACACAGGGGGTTCTCTAGCTAGAAAGTCCAATCCAGTCGTTATACAGTGAAGCATTTCAATGACAAGATCTACCCACGAATAAAAACTTCCAATTAGTTTTAGTGCTGCTTTCTTAAATAAGAATTACCAGACCCTTGGGGCAAGTCTCTACCATGAAAGACAGAGATCAAAACAAAGAGAAAGACAACAACAAAGCAACTTAGAGGAAACAGACTATAAGGTAGAAGAAAAGCGTAAATTACTAAACTCAGATAATAGAAAGGATTGTAATCAAAAAACTAGTTTGCTATTTAGGCTGGTGGGTGGCTCATGCCTGTAATCCCAGCACTTTGGGAGGCCAAGGCGGACGGATCATTTGAGTTTAGGAGTTCGAGACCAGTTTAGCCAACATGGTGAAACCCCGTCTCCGTTAAATAAATACAAAAATTAGCTGGGCATGGTCATGCATGCCTGTAATCCCAGCTACTTGGGAGGCTGAGGGAGGAGAGTCATTTGAACCCCTGGAGACAGAGGTTGCAGTGAGCTGAGACTGCACCACTGCACTCCAGCCTGGGTGACAGAGCGAGACTCTGTCTCAAAAAAAAAAAAAAAGGAAATAAAATAGTTTGCTATTTAAAAGTGGAAGATTCAGAGAACAAAAAAATTTAAAATAGAAAAAAGTGTAAAACTCATAGAAGAGTTGAAAGATGAATTTGAGGAAGTCTCTTAGAAAGTAGGGCAAAAATAAGACGGAAAAGATAAAAGTAGAGATTCATTCCAGGGGATTCAATATCCATATAATAATTCCTTTATACCATACATTTATAGAAGGAAAACTTGCTTGGACCAGTTAATTAGATGTAGTCCTGGACTTTAAGTTGGAGAAGGATATTCTGGGCTCCCGAGGGATCTCACACAAAGAGAAGATTCAGGAAGCTTTGAATTGAATCTTCCAGTCACTCATTGGGATGAGCTAGATTATGCTGTGAGTTTTCATGTTCAAGGGTAGTAGGAAAGACACAGCATCCAAGTGTAATGAAATCACATTTATCAGACTGTATACTTTAGTCTTAAGAGTTGCATTTAGCTTTTTAAATAATATTTTAAAATTTAAAAATGGGAAGAGATCCAGTCACAATGGCTCATGCCTACAATCCCAGCACTTTGGGATGCCAAGACAGGTGGATTGCTTGACTTGAGCCCAGGAGTTTAAGACCAGCCTAGGCAACATGGTGAAATCCCGTCTCTAAAAAAATACAAAAAAAGTAACCAGGTGTGGTGGCGTGGGCCTGTAGCCCCAGCTACTCAGAAGGCTGAGGTGGGAGGATCGATTGAGCCGGGGAGGTGGAGGCTGCAATGAGCTGTTATCATACAACTGCACTGCAGCCTAGGCAACAAAGCAGGAGTCTGTTTCAAAAAACAAAAAAAAAGGAGGAAGGCTGAATATAATATAGTCTCCTGGATAGGATTGTGGAACTGAAAAGGACATCAGAGAAAATTAATGAAATCTGAATAAAGTATGTGTTACGCGTGCGCCTAATTGAAGAGACTACCCAAACAGGCTAAGTGTGAGCAACAAGGCTGTTGCAACAAGGCTGGGTGCAAGTGGGCTGAGTCTGAGAAAGGAGTCAGCAAAGGGTGGTAGGAGTGGAACTGGTTTTACAGGTTTGGGGTAGGTAGTGGAAAGTTACAGTTAGGGGCCACTTTTTGGACAGGGGAAGAATGTCACAAGGTGCATAGTTATGAGGTGGGGGGAGGTCACAAGGCACAATATCACAAGGTTTATTGATTAGTTAGGGTAGGGCAGGAACATATCACAATGGTAGAATGCTGCAAGGTCGGTTAATCAGTTAAGGCAGGAACTAGCTGTTTCTTCTTCTTTAGTGGTTCTCCTGTTGCTCCAGGCTTTGTGACTCCAGGAGGCCTGTATGTGTGGGTCACAGGGGTCACAATGGCTCGACCATGGTGTAGCCTGTTCAGAGGACCTTACAGTATGGAGTTTAGCTAATAGCTGTGTACCAGTGTTGGTTCACTAGTTGTGACAAATGTATCATAGTAATGTAAGATGTTAGCAATAGGGGAAACTAGGCATGAGGTAGATGGGAACTCTATATTATCTTTGCAACTTTTCTGTAAACCTAAAACTATTCTAAAATTAAAAAGTTTATTTGGCTGGGTGTGGTGGCGCATGCCTGTAATCTCAACACTTTGGGAGGTCAAGGCTGGCGGATCACCTGGGGTCAGGAGTTCGTGACCAGCCTGGCCAATGTGGCGAAATCCCGTCTCTACTAAAAATACAAAAATTGGCCTGGCGTGGTGGTGTGCACCTGTAATCCCAGCTACCCAGGGGGCTGAGGCAGGAGAATCGCTGGAACCCGGCAGCAGAGGCTTCAGTGAGCTGAGATTATGCCACTGCACCCCACCCCACCCAAAGCAAGACTCTATCTCAAAAACAGAAAACATAAAAAAGTTTATTTAAATACAAAAATAGGAGGAAAGAACTTTTATCTTAACATCAGACAAATCACAACTTTGGCATAAGCCTAGTGACTAGGCCACATGACCATAACCAAGCAACAATCAGTCGGATGTCAGTCTAATCATAGGTCCTGTTATTTTCAGTAAAGGGGAAAAAAATCATGAAAGTTGAAACTGCAAGTCAAAGTATGTAAAATCATAAAAATGGAGTAGCATGTGGCATGGAGTTCCTATAGTCCCAGCTACTGAGGAGGCTGAAGTGGGAGGATTGCTTGAGCTCAGGAGTTTGAGGTTACAGTGAGCTATGATCATGCCACTGCACTCCAGTCTGGGTGACAGAGCAAGACCTTGTCTCAAATAAATAAATAAATAAAATGAAACTGATAAGACAGCAAAGTTTAGATAAGGTGTTGTGGAAAATAGAAAGCCATTGCTAATTTATTGAGTGATGAACTAACGTGGCAAAAGCAACAATTTAGGGATTTATTCTACCGGCAGCCTGCCAAATGGATTGAAGTTGGGAAAAATCTGAGGCGGGGGGAACAGCAATAACTGGCATGTACTAAAATCTCAAGACTAGAACCCTAAAATGAAACTTTTGGTAAGGGTTTCAAGCAGCGTTATTCTTAGTGCCACATGTGACCTGTTTTAAGCACCTGGAGACAAGCAGAGCCTCTTGTGGAGACAGATGTATCAGATCTTCACCTGACTTCATTAGATATCTGAATCATTGAACTATTTCATATCCCCTTCTTCCAAGTCCAAGCTCTCCTGGCATCTTGTGGTTAGGACTGTATCTTGTTACTTGTGCTTATCTTGCAGTGGCTCTGGGCTTGTTTGATAATCAAACTGAGCATACCCTTATTTTTAATTTTTAACCCATCCTAATGGGGCTTTCTTATTTGGAAATGATTTTAAACTTACAGAAAAGCTGCAAGAATAAGAATGGTACATAGAACACCATGCTACATATTGTTACACCTTTGTTAAACATGTATTTTACCCCATATGCTCATCCATTCTCTCTCTATATCTATCTATCTAGATCTCAATATCTATCTATAGATATAGGTATCTATAGATAGATGTAGATATATCTAGCTATTGAGATCCAGATAGATAGTTGTCTAGATAAGTATCTAGATAGATTGATATAGATATATACAGAGAATATTAGGTCCATACTCTCTCTCTCTATATATATACACACATATCTATTAGGTATATAGTATATACCTAATACTTTTGGGTCATTTGATAATAATGTATATACGTCATTGCCCTTTAGTCCTAAGTACTTCAATGTGTATTTCCTAGGAATAAGAATATCCATTTAAAGAACCACATTATACTTCTTATCTTCAGTTCATTTACTTAGTCACTATTTCTTGAATTGAACCAAACTATTAGAACACCCATTACCCTGGTCTGACCTGACCCACTGCTAACAGAATTACAGGAGTGAAAAATTCAAAGTTTCATTTGCATTTCAGGTTTTGGTCTCTGAGAGTATCATAGAATCAAGTTTTGCAGATTAGCTTTGAGTTTAACTCATCGTGGGTTTGTTTGATTCAGTTCAACTATTCTAAAAACCTCTTTGTCAAAGAATAATACTAATGCCAACAATGGCAAACGCTAATCTAGCCCTCCTCGCTATGTGTCAGACAGTGTTCTAAGCATCTTGTGTTTACCAATGCATTTAATCCTTACAACAACCTTAAGGAAACCATAATTATCTCAATTTTATACATTGGGAAACGTAGGCACAGGTTTTAAATAACTTGTGCATGAATACAAAGTTGATAAGGGGATCTCTCGGATATCTTTTTAAATTTGTTAATCTGTGTGTGTGCGTGTGTGTAGCCTTCTTACATTTCAATGTTTTCTTTAAAGATGATCCCACACTATTTCTAGTTATTGATTACTTCTCATTGTGTCATGTTCCCCTAGGACAGAAGCATTCATTTTCTTGATGTGTTGATTTTTCAGCTGAAGAAAAGGTGACTGGTCTCATGAGCCCGGAAGAATGAACTCAGAGGAGGTTGTTTACATGAGGTTCTCCCACTCACCAGCTGTTGAGAGTCTGCGATTATGAAGAGCAGGATCTTATTACTTCAATGAAAGCATGTAACAAGGTTCTCAAACCACCAACAGCCAAGTGGATTTGGTACAGTGCGGCTGTCTAATAAATAATCAAAAGCATTTGATAGAAATCTGTCTTGCAGCACTGTCTTCACATTTAATGTTGTTTTCTCTTCTAGCCTCGGGGATGTTTAAATGATTCCTTTTTCTCACTCTAGTGCCAATACTGGCCTGAAGGCTAGATCTCCAGAGAAATTCTTGTTCAGGCTGGGTCTGTCGACTTTGACTCTGCTATTTATAGAGCCAATGTGGGTTAATAACTACTATTTATTGAGTGCCTGTTCCATGCCAAGCATTAGGCTGGTGCTTTACATACGTTTAATCCTCACAATAGCCCTGTAAGGTTGCACCTATTATCTCCACTTTGACCACGAAGAAACGGAGACTCAGAGAGTTTGTGTGCTATGTGTAAGATCACACAGTTGCCAGAGTCAGGATTCAAATCTAGTTCTAACTCCAAAGCTCTCCACACTAACATTGTTTTGCTTATTATTGCTCCAAAGATAATTAGCCCAACACCTTATCAATGCTATACTTCCTCTCATGATGGCAGTGTATGTATGTGGGAACTGTCTGAGATGGAGGACCAGGGAGTCTTTAGAAGCACAAAAGAATCACAGAATTATCTTCCAGAAAAAAACACAGTATTCTTTGAGATCAGGAGTTGATAAAATATGGCCCCCAGCTATTTTTGTAAATAAAGTTTTATTGGGAACACAGCCACACCCAATCCTTCATGTTTATGGCTGCTTCTGCCCTACAGTGATTGAGTTGCATAGTTGTGACAGATTCCATATGGCCCCCAAAGCCTAAAATGTTGACTATTTGGCCCTTTCACAAAAAGTGTGCCAACCTCTGTTTTAGATAACTTTGGAAGAAAGTCAACCATCTTCATTCAGGCCAATGGATTATTTTTTCCATTTGACTGAAAAAGTACTTAAAGATTTATAATGCTAAGGTAACTACTGTATTCTAATGGTGGTGGTGGTGGTGGTGGTGGTGGTGGTGGTGGTGGTGGTGGTGGTGGTAGTAGTGGTGATGGAGTGGGAGGTGAGGGGGGCTGTAGGGATCTAACCAAGAAAGGGAAGGGGCAGGGAATAGGAGAGGTCTGGGCCTCTGGATCCGCAGTCAACTCCTCACCCCCGACTCCTCCCACTCATGTCCTTCCTATTTCTCCTGCCAAATCAACTGTCCTAAAATAACTTATTGCTCATAAACATGCAAGTGGCTTCCCCCACACAACATGCTCAGAACCCAACACCTTGGCCTGGAATTCAGAGACCATTACAGTTTGACCCCTATTAATCTCTCTCTCCACCCACTTTTTCCCTTTTCCTTTTTTTTCATCATGAGGAAATCATGCCAAATTTGAGTTTATATATCAAAGCCAATTTGCTTGTCTTTGATTCACTTTTATGTAGCAGAAAAATAAACATATACTACTTGTAGGTGTTTGTTTTAGTCCTTTCTGGTGGCTGTAACAAAATACCACAGACTGGGAGGCTTACAAACAACAGAAATTTATTTCTCACAGGTCTGGAGGCTGGGAAGTTCAAGATCAAGGTGCTGGCAGATTCAGTGTCTTGTGAAGGGCTGCCTCCTGGTTCACAGATGGAACCTTCTCACTTCATGCATCCCCACCTGGTGGAAGGACTGAGGGATTTCCCTCAGGACTCTTTCATTCATGCCATTCATGAGGGCTCTGCCTCTGACCTAATCACTTCCCAAAGGCCCCATTTCCTATTATTATCATCTTGGGGGTTAAGATTTCAACAAATGGATTTTGTGGAGACCCAAACATTTGAACCAAAACAGTGTTGTAGCCAGGCATGGTGGCTCACACCTGTAATCCCAGCACTTTGGGAGGCTGAGGTGGGCAGATCACTTGAGGTCAGGAGTTCAAGACCATCCTGGCCAATATGGTGAAACCCCGTCTCTACTAAAAATACAAAAATTAGCTGGGTGTGGTGGTGGGCACCTGTATTCCTAGCTACTCAGGAGGCTGAGGCAGGAGAATCACTGGGACCTGGGAGCCAGAGGTTACAGTGAGCCAAGATTGCACCATTGCACCCCAACCCCAGGCGACAGAGAAAGACTCCATCTCAAAACAAAAACAAAAACAAAAACAACACAAAAAAAACAGTGTTGTATTTGATCACAGGAAGCTAGGCTGAGCTTTCATATATGATGTCACTTCACCTGAGCTAAAAGGTATAAACAAACTAAAAACTTATAAATGCATTGGTTACTTTTCTATAGTAGGCATTATCCAACTGTATTTAGAAAAATTATTCTAGGTATTTTTCGGTCGGGTGCGGTGGCTCACGCCTGTAATCCCAGCACTTTGGGAGGCCGAGGTGGGCAAATCATGAGGTCAGCAGTTCAAGACCAGCCTGGCCAAGATGGTGAAACCCTGTCTCTACTAAAAATACAAAAAAAATTAGCCAGGCATGGTGGCAGGCACCTGTAATCCCAGCTACTCGGGAGGCTGAGACAGGAGAATTGCTTGAACCTGCAAGGTTGAGGTTGCAGTGAGCCGAGACCACGCCATTGCACTCCAGCCTGGGTGACAGAGCAAGACTCTGTCTCAAAAAAAAAAAGAAAAAAAAGAGAAAAAAAATTATTCTAGCTATTTAAAAAAATTTGTAATATTATAAACTCTCTCACTACTATTTTTTTCTTAAAGATACTTTTCATGGCTGTAGAACATTTCATCTCCTATATGTTCTAAAGTCCTCCTAATGCTTCCCCAAAATTTGGGCACTGAAGATTGCACTTTCCACTCATTTCATCCCCTACCTCCATTTCTTGGGATTGTTCTTCCATTGTTGCCCATCTTTGCTCAGGCTGTTTCTTTGGCTTGGAAAGGATCCAATCTTCCCTTTCTATCTCCTTGTCTTAAGTCCTTCCCTTCTAGCATAAGTCCTATCACCTTTCTCCCTCAAACTCTTTGTTATGGAAATGTACAGATTGACCTTCATAATGAAGGATGGATTTCAAGAGGCTTATTTTCCCCAGAAGTGCTGACACAGTACCATCTTCAGCAGCAGCAATGGCATTGCAGTACCAAAGGGCTCACAGACACTACTATTTCCTGGTGCTATGCTTAGAAGAACAGTTTGTTTTAGAAAATGATAATAGCTCACATATATTATGCATTTTCTATATGTCTGCCGTTATTCTAACCATCTTATATACATGAAGTCATTTATCTTCATAACAAACCTATCAAGTAGATATTGTTAATACTCTTATTTTAGAAATGAGAAAATTGAGGTACAGAAAGGATAACAAATTGGCCAAAGACACAACCGGCAAGACTTGGGATTTGAATTCAAACAGTCTGGCACCAGAGTCTGGGTGCTTAACCAATGAAATAGAAGTGCAGTGAATTTGCAATGGCTCTTTATCTCCCTAGTCTCAATGCGGCCCTTAACATTTTCAGAGTATATGCAGAGGGATAGGGGCTGCTGTGCAGTGTTCTTCCTAGGAACACTGAGTCAATTCCTCTGTGTTAGAGAAACCTGGCTGGGGGCCACCATGCTTTCACAATGAGGAGATTGGTAGGCAGATAAATTTGCTTTGTGCTTGATCATTCTCTGAATATGACGAGTTCAGAGGCATGACCAGAGCCACGGCAGGATAGATTGAAAGCACTTGTGCCTTCTAGGCCTTAATCATCTCAGTGTCCCTAGTGCCAGCATAAAGTAGGCCATTACACATGGAGAAGGTATTGTGACACAATCACATCATAATGGCTAGGGTTTAATTAATTATCCCTCCCAGGAAGGAGTGGGACTTCTTGCAGTGGACCACATGGGAGTGAGGGTGGGGAGAGGAGATTCAGAGAGCCTTCCAAACATAAGTATAATTACAAAACTGAATCAGAAAGGGAATGAATGGTTTTGCCCTCCAGTTTAGAGAATGATGTAACCTCACAGTTCAGGAAGATGTTAAAAGTTATCTCTGCTGGGCACGGTGGCTCACGCCTGTAATCCCAGCAGTTTGGGAGACCAAGGTGGGCAGATTGCTTGAGCTCAGGAGTTTAAGACCAGCCTGGACAACATGGCGAAAACCCATCTCTACAAAACATTAAAAAAAAAAATTAGCTGGGCATGGTGGCATGTGCCTGTGGTCCCAGCTACTCGGCACGCTGAGGTGGGAGGATTGAACCTGGGAGGCAGAGGTTGCAGTGAGCCGAGATTGCACCATTGCGCTCCAGCCAGGGTGACAGAGCCAGACCCTGTCTCAAAAAAAAAAAAAAGTTATTTCTACCAGGTACCCTTCCAGTGCCTGAATCCCCCTATGAATGCTCTGCTAAGCAAATGTCCAGCCCCTGCTTATATACCTGCACTAATGGGGATCTCACTACCAAACAGTCTAGTCCAGCTCTCTATGGCTCTGTCAGAAAGTTGGACATTTTGTTGAATGGAAATCCATCTTCCTGTAGCTTCCACCAATTGGGTCTAATTATACCTATGGGATGCTGGAGAACAAGTTAGCTTCATCTTCCGCGCAATAACCCTATAGAAATTTGAAGTCAATGATCATATCCACTCTGAGTTTTTCCTTTCAGGCTAAATACTCACAGGTGCTTTAGTTGTGTCTCTTCTCACATGGTTTCACTAGTCAGGTTTATGTACACTGACTGCTTACCACTTGGCTTAGAGCTCTTCAAGTAGAGAGCACCAGCCCACATCAGGGCAGAACATTCTTTCCATCTGTATTAGTCTGTTCTCATGCTGTTAATAAAGACATACTCGAGACTGGGTAATTTATAACGAAAAAGAGGTTTAATGGACTCACAGTTCCATGTGGCTGCAGAGGCCTCACAATCATGGCAGAAGGCGAAAGGCACATCCTACATTGTCAGCAGGTGAAAGAGAGCTTGTGCAGGGAAACTCACTTTCAAAAAACCATTAGATCTCGTGAGGCTTATTCACTATCATGAGAACAACACAGAAAAGACCTGCCCCCATGATTCAATTACCTCCCACCAGGTCCCTCCCACCAGGTCCCTCCCATGACACA
This sequence comes from Hylobates moloch, assembly GCF_009828535.3. Classification (NCBI taxonomy): domain Eukaryota; kingdom Metazoa; phylum Chordata; class Mammalia; order Primates; family Hylobatidae; genus Hylobates; species Hylobates moloch. The sequence goes on from NW_026652285.1 coordinate 77,587,152, forward strand.
TGGGAATTGTGGGAGCTGCAGTTCAAAATGAGATTTGGATGAGGATGCAGCCAAACCATATCACCCTCCTGGGAGACTCTGTCTATAATGAGTGCCTAGGATCAGAAATTTTTGCTGTGACTTCCAAGGGATTGCAGGGATTTTGGGTGAGTTTGGGTTTTACTCAGAAAAGCGCAGGAAAAGCAAGGCCAGGCATGGTGGCTCAGGCCTATATTCCCAGCACTTTGGGAGGCCAAGGTGGGAGGACTGCTTGAGGCCAGGAGTTCAAGACCACCCTGACCAAAACAGCAAGACCATGTCTCTGTTAAAAAAAAATCAGAGTTAATTAGGTTTCTATGGTTGGGAAGAGATGATAATAGCTAATATTTTTCGAATGCTCACTACATGCCAGACACTGTGCTCAAAATTTAATATGAAGTATATCATTTACCACTCGACAACCCTTATAGGTGCTACTTTTATGATCCCTATTTCACAGCTAAAGAAACTGAGGCTTAGAGAGCCTCAGAGTCTTCCCAGGCTGGGTGGCAAATGCTAAGACTCAGGCCAGATATAGTAGCAGGGAGCAACGGGCAAAGATTTTGGGCTTCAGCAAAGGGCAGCATTTGACTAGTGATTATGCTCCAGAAAAAAACAGGTATAACAGGGAAAGGGGGAGTCGTGGTGAGAATAGGTCTTTTAAGGCCCCAAAGATCCAGAAGGAAAAAGAGCTGTGCAAGGGTAAAACAGAAGGACATGATGAGTAAGAGAGTAATTATTAGTAACAGCTACCACTTGTTAAATAATACTAGCCAGCATTTGACCTACATAATCCCCCTTAATCCTCACAGCAACCCTAAAAGGGAATTACTACTATTCTGATCCGTATGTTACAGACGAGGAAATTGAAGTTTAGCAAGGTTAAGTGACTCACTGAAGGCTACGTTGCTGGTAAGCAGCAGCATCTGGATTTAAATTCAGACTGCTGACTCCATGCTGATGGCCCTATACTGACTCCCAAAGGGATAGACTGCTGGCAACACTGCAAGGAAGTAAATTTCTCTCCTAAGAGATGGGGGAATTTCAGAATATACCGGGTAGCCCAGGGCTGCAGGCAATACCTGGCACCACTCAGAGAGGATACAGAACCTGGTTCTGGGAGAGACAGTTTTGCCAGACTCTCTACATCAGCCTATGAGGCTATCCTAACTTGAGGTTTCCTCAGAAAGAGGTTCCTGGAGGCCCAGAGACCTCAATAGGATAAATGTCCATGACTAGATAGGCTTTTTAAGAATCAGAAATCTAGGTTTTGAAGTGATGTTTTTATGCCTCTGTAGTCCTCTCCCCGACCCCTTTTTTTGTAAACAATTTGCTTTCTCTCAGTTCAATGGCTCTCAAGCTTAACGTTCATCAGAATCACCTAGAGGAAATGTTAAAACACAGATTTTTGGACTCTACTCCAAGAGTTCCTGATTCAGTAGGTCCAGGGATAAGGCCGGACAATTTGTACTTCTTAGAAGTTATGAGGTGATGTGGATTCAGCTGGTCCAGGGATCACATTTAAGAACAAATGCTTTATTTTATTTGCAAAACTACTTTTGAAAAGTCCTAAATGGATTTGGCTGTGAAAAAATAAGTACAGAAAAGGCAAAGGACTTGTCTATAGGCCAGAGGTACTGGGAGGGATTGGGTAGGAGACTTAGATCCCAGCTCGGTAGGTGGCTGTGATGGGAGAACTTGTACAAACTGAGAAAGACAGAAGTCACAGTCAGAAGGAACTAGCTGTTCCCAGATGGGAATGAGGGGAAGCAAAATGCCCAGGATGAGCTGGGCAGGAGAGCCAGACTGGCCAGAGACAGAGATCTGGTGAGGGCAGAAGTCAAATGGGGTAGAGATGTTGTCAAAAGCTGCAGTCTGCTGGCTGGGCTACAGGGAAAGAACTTGGGAAGCTGGAGGCAAGGAGCCAGGAGTGAGCTCCTGGGGTGTGGGACTGTGACAGAGTCTGGTGATCACATTTCAGCTGCAACTCACTGTCCCCAAAAACCTCTTTCTTCTTTCTCTGGTGGTGCCTGTCAGTCATAAAGTGCCTAGGAATTGCCCTCTGACAGTAATGAGGTGAAGTCCTTGCAGCAAGAGAAGTGGGGACATCGCCAAGCCCTGTTTCCTCCGCTTAGTCGTGGGTCCCATAGTGGCAAGGAGGGGCAGAGCCAGGAAGCACGCAGTCTGGTGATTAGACTTTAGATGTTCTCCAATCCCCAGGCTGCATTTCTCCCTCATGGGAAACTGACTCAGCTGCAGTACACAGTGTGGAGGAACGACCTTTGTGGCTGCAGCAGTGGGCTAATGGCTGGGCACCTGGCTGCACTTGTTGTTCCTCACGGAGTTGGGAAAGGTTGAATAAGAGGCTCTCTTCCCTTGGTACTAAGAGATGTTGGGCATCTCTTTGCAGGACTGCATGCCACTACTCATTTCAGCTGGCACACATAGACCCACCCTGGACCCTGGCTCTCTAAGCACTACCCACCTAGCCTTAGCCAAGCTCTTTCTTTTCCCTTTTGTAACTTTCATTTCATTTCTTGTACATCTCCGTTCAGTTAAAAAAGGATATATTAAGTGCATACTATGTGGCAGACTCTGAGCTGGGGATACAGATATGGGGTAAAAGAAATTCAGCCCTCAAAAAAAAATCACAGTACAGTCAGGGGGATCCATGCGGAGATGTAATGACAACATTGTAGAATAAATGCTGTTTCTCAAAAACAGAGCTCCTTCCCTCCACAAGGCCTTTGTATTTGTTGTTCCTACTTTCTAGAATGTTCTTCCCTAGATCCTTGTACAATTCATCTTCTCACTTTATACTCAGGTCATTTCCAAGAGAGATCTTCCCTGACATTTCTATGGAAAATTAAACCCTCCCAATTCTCTGAATCCATTTGCCTTATTTATTTATTTAGGAGCTGGGATCGCACTCTGTTGCCCAGGCTGGAGTGCAGTGGTGTGATCTAGGCTCACTGCAACCTCCGTCTCCAGGACTCAAGTGATCCTTCCACTTCAGCCTCCTGATTGGCTCTGGCTACAGGCTTGCAGCACCACGTCTGGCTGAATTTTTTTTTTTTTTTTTTTTTTTAATTTCTGTAGAGATGGGGTTTTGCCATGTTGCCCAGGCTGGTCTCAAACTCCTGGACTCAAGCGATCCACTCACTGGGCCTCCCAAAATGTTGGGATTACAGGTGTGAGCCACCATGCCTGGCCTAATTTTTTAATTTTAGCACCTATAACCGCCTAGCACGTTAATGTTTTTTTTTTTTTTTTGGTTGGTCTTCTATACTAGATTGTAAGCTCTGTGAGAGAAACAGGGCCTTGCCCACTACTGAATTTTGTTTGTAGAACTGGTACAGAATAGGTACTCTATATGTATTTCCCTTTTATTCATTCATCATAAATACTGTCCAATTGAACTTTTGTGAGCCTCTCCAGAGTCATCCAAATGGAAGATGAGGCCTGTCTGCTTGAGGAAGAACTTTCTCAAGCCTACTAAATTCCAAGCTTTCTAAAATCTTCATTGACGCCTCAGGCCACACCGAGCATGTTCTAACTCCCCACTAAGAATGACTATAATGGGCCTGGCACAGGCTCTATAACCCACATCTGTAATCCTAGCAATTTGGGAGGCTGAGGTGGGCGGACTGCCTGAGCTTAGGAGTTCGAGACCATCCTAGGCAACATGGTTAGAACCAGTCTCTACTAAAAGTACAAAAATTTAGCCAGGTGTGGTGGGGGCGCCTGTAATCCCAGCTACTCAGGAGGCTGAGGCACAAGAATTCCTGGAGCCCCGGAGGCAGAGGTTGCAGTGAGCCAAGATGGCACCACTGCACTCCAGCCTCGGTGACAGACCGAGACTCCATCTCCAAAAAAAAAAAGAGAGAGAGAATGACTATAATTTATTCAGTACTAATTATGTACCACACGTTATTTAATCCTCACAATCCTCTGCAAAGTCCGCATTATTTCTCTCATTTTACAGATGAAACAGGCTCAGGGAGAGTGACTTGCTCAAAACCATACAGGTAGCGAGGTGCCGGGGAGGATGGGTGGGTCCCCGGGAAAACTGTGCCAGGCCCCAAAGCTCATATTAATCCCATACCCACGTTTCCGCCACTTTCACCCCTATATCCCCCCTCCCACGTTTCCACCACATCCCCTAAAGGCCTTTTCCCACGTTTTCGCTACATCCGCACCCCAGCCCTTTTCCTCCCTTTGGACCGCTGGGTCCGCGCCAGCTTGGATGCCCCTCTAAGGATAGTGTGGGGAAGGGCTTCAGATGCGTGCTGGGTGGAGGGTGGGCTAATCCGTCTCCAGCACCAGATACTCTTCCCTTCCCGGGCCCTCCCCATTGGCCGGCTGCTGGATGCCCAGTGGCCTATTTCAGGGCCGCAGAGACCGCTACTGCTGGAGGAAAAAGGATGGGGGAAGGGAGTGCAGGCTGCAGAAGCACTAGCGGTAGACCGACGGGCGGCGCTCCCCACCCTCCACGGCTACTTCCCGGGTGCAGTCGGCCGCTGCGCGCAGGCGCGGGGAGCTCCTCAGCCCCTCCCTTCTGCGGGCCGCCCTTTCACCCTGGCAACCGCGGCGCGACGACGGCTCGCGCGGGCTGGGCGCGGACGGGTGGGGCCGGGCGGTGCCAGTGCGGGCTGGGGCAGTGCAGTGAGTAGCGGTCTTGGGGTGTGCAATCTCACTGAGCCTCCTCACACCCGGTTCGTCGTCTCGGGTTCGAGCCCAGTGGGCTTAGCCACTCGCCATGGACTCCCAGAAAGTAAGCGGGGGAGGGGAGCCCGGGGCTACCGAAACAAGCCGGGCCGACACAGGGTGGGCGGGGCGCCTGGGCCCGTGGGCTGTGGATGCGCGGGGTGGGCCTGGCCAGGCGTCCGGGCTGCTGCTGCGGAGGGCAAGGCCGCCCAGCCGCTCTGGGCGGGAGCGAAGAGGCGCCCACACGGATGTGGCGACCGCGCCCGGTGACTCGGGCTGGCCTCTGCCCTGCGCGCTGTCCGGGGCCCTGACTCTTGAGGAGAAACAGGGAGCCATCCCCCTTTTAAAATCAGCCACTCTGCAACGCTTTAGGCCGGTTTTCATGCCTGCAGCCTGCGAGCGTGCTGGTGGGGGTGTATCACTCCTCAGCATATGAGGAAACCGAGGCACAGCCTTGTTTAGTGTCTCCCTGCTGACGCCGAAAGCTGGGGCTTTTTCCTCGACCAAGTCTCGTCTCAGCACCACGCTCTTTAGGTCAGGGACCGAATCTCCTTTGTAGCGCCCACCCGCTCCCCTTCCCATGACTTTTCCTAAGTAGATCTTAGTGTTCGTTGAATGGAGGGAAAAGACTTCAATTGTTAGGGCAGCCGTCCCACTCTCTGACTAGTTGGTGTTGCTGGGCATAGTTACTTAGGGGTCGTTGTGGAATATTTTATACTTTCCGAACAGTTGAGGAAAGGTTATATAATGGTAAAGGTTCGATTCAGAAGTATTTGGAGAACAAAGCCAATGTCTTGAATACAGTTAGAAGTGAGTTATTCAGTCATAATCTCCATATGAAAATAACCACCCTGTTCTCTTTGTTAGACTATAACGTAATTGAAATACAGTACAGGGTAGGAAAGAAAAAACAAGGAGTATTAATAATGTAGCAGGGAAAACAAAGACATATCTAAGAGACTGTTTTTTTCTATTTTTAGAAAGCACGGGAAAGAGTTAGAACAACGTTTTCTACAATTTTGTCTAGATTCACCTTCTTGAGGATCACTTCACTGAGGGCATGAGAGAATAATGATGTGTTGAGCATTGACTATTATAGTATTTAACAAATAAGCATATGATTTCATTGTATATGTTGGTCTTGAAACTCACCTTGGAATGCATGACTATTCTTAAAAGACATTTTTTAAAAATTACATTTTGTGTGTTTTGAGTATGTGTAGGTTTAAAATATTGTCTCTGCCTAAATTTGTAAAACATCTCTCAGCTTATTAGATAAAAGTAATGATATTTGAATGGACATTAGCAGAGGTCAAGTGAAGGAGCAAAGTGTGGAGACATGGGTTCCAGGATGCTATTTACTAGCTCTGTGATAAGGAGCAAGTCACTTAACTGTGATTAATCTGTTTCCTCATCTATGCAGTAGAAGTAAGAGTATTTTATAATGTCATAGTAAAAATCTGATAAAATAGTTTGTTCTGAAAACACACTATTTTAAAGTTTACAAAGTATGAGCACTGAAATACTGTGTCCCATAAAATACAAAAAAATGTGTTTTAATATTGATCATCATACTTTATCAGGGATGCATTATTCTTCACTTTAATGAGGAATCAAGACATGGAGTTGTGACTCCTGGAAGGTCATGCTACTAGCCCTAAGGCTAAGATTTGAACCTATTTGTTCTCATTTCGAATGATGTGTTAGGGTACCTACAGGTTACCACGTGCAGTTTCCTGAGAGGTAGCAAAGAATTAGCTTCTCTTTCTTAGTAGTAGTAATGTATCTTATTTGTGATATCTTTGAGAATCAACTTCTCAATATTAGAAAATATGTTGAATTTCATTGATGGTATTTTCTAATGAATTTTCTAATGAAAAAACAAACAAACCCCCTTTTGTTTATAGCTGTGAAAAGAATCTCCGGGGTTAATGTGCATAACCAGTTCTGTGCTCTGAACCTGAGCTTCCTTTTCTCATATGAATTACTGCAGAATCACAAGCCTCAAATAGTAATGATCTAAGCTGGATCTTGTTCTCTTTAAACAAGACAGTAGTACACGCCAGACATGATTTTTAGATACTATTTTCTGTTATGGAATGTACATTGAAAATAGTAGTAGGGGTAGTACCTCAGTCAGTAGAGTATAAGAAAAATAGGTACTGCAAAGTGTGAGGAAGGCCTGAATATATACCTGCATGTTTGTTAGCATTGGGATTTCGGCTTTACATTAGTAAGAGGATGGCTCTGGAGCCAGGTCTCCAGTTCTACTATTTATAAGCTGTATGAGCTGGGATAGTTTGCTCTGTGTCTCCATTTCTTCATCTGGAAAACAGAGATAACAATAATTGTAATTCTCTCACAGGATTATTGTGAGGATTGTGTTCTTTTTTTTTTTTTTTTTTTGAGATGGAGTTTTGCTCTTGTCGCCCAGGCTGGAGTGCAACGGTTCAATCCTGGCTCACTGCAACCTCTGCCTCCTGGGTTCAAGAGATTCTCCTGCCTCAGCCTCCCGAGTAGCTGGGATTACAGGCGCCCGCCACCACACGTGGCTAATTTTTATTTTTTTAGTAGAGATGGGATTTTACCATGATGGCCAGCTGGTCTCAAACTCCTGACCTCACTCAGGTGATCCGCCAGCCTTGGCCTCACAAAGCGCTGCGATTACAGGCTTGAGCCACCGTGCCCGGTCTTGCGTTCATTTTTAAAACCCACTTGACAGTGCCTAGCATACAAAAATACTGTTAGCTACTGTTATTAATTTAATAATCCTAACTTCAAAGTAACTTTCTCCTTTTAAAATTAAGTGTAGACGTTGTTCCTTTTTTTTTTTTTTTTTTTTTTAAAAGAATCTCTCTTGCTTTGGCCCGGGCTGGAGTGGAGCGGGGCGCCCCGGCTCCCCCCAACCCCCCCCCACGGTATGCTAGTCCTTTTCCTTCCCCC
>NW_026652285.1:77594919-77734457 GCF_009828535.3 Hylobates moloch
TGTATTTTTAGTAGAGACGGGGTTTCATCATGTTAGCCAGGATGGTCGCTATCTTCTGACCCCACCATCCACCCGCCTCGGCCTCCCAAAGTGCTGGGATTACAGGCGTGAGCCACCGCGCCTGGCCCGACATTTTTACTTTTAAAGCGTATTTTCTGCTATTATATCTGTAAGAAACGATTCACATGGTGGTGCCAGAGAAGAGTTGTTACATTCTAATAGAAAGAGGATTGGAAGTTCTGACTCATGCAGTCTGACAGTAGAGGTTAACTTAACTAGACAGTCTTACAGAAGCTTCATGGTGGCTAGTCAACAAGTGGATTAGCTTGACCAGCTGCTTTTTTGTCTGTGAAAATAACTTGGACTTCAGTGTTCATGTTAGCAGCAGATGCTCTGTTTGAGTAGAGGAAGAAAACATAATAACCCCGGGTATGTAGGCATACTGTTGGATGCAGAAAACCACAGTATTAACTCCTGGAAATAAACAGAGGGATTTTGTTTATATCGAGTTTCTGGGACGCTTTTGTGAACAGGATGTGTTATGGATAGGTGGCTTTTGTTTGATACTCAAACCTTCTGATTATGTCTTTAAACGGTTTTAAGATAAAATCCCAAAGGTTTCTTTACCGGATGAAATGTGCACGTTGAAAGAAAACATTGAAACAAATAAGACATTTGTACCTTTTTAGAATCTTGGAGCTTGCAATTTTATAGTTTTAAGTTAAATTTTTGTACAGATTATTCACATACATAGGGATCACTCTTTCTAAGAAAGGCACTTACTGTAGAAATAAGAAAGGGTGGAGAGGAAGGAAGATAGCCCAGAGGAAGGAAGTCACCAAGAGCATATATCGTCACTTGTTTGCTTTTCCCCATTATTTTTCCTGCATATTCTTCCTACCTGGAAAGGGGTAGTGAGTGACGGGTGAGGCTTGACTGGAGAAAACTAGATTGGGGAGACTGAACTGAGCAGGAGGAGTTTTAAACATGACAGCCTGCAACAAGTAATATATCTACACTTGGCTTCCTTATCTCAGTTTCCTGCTCCAAGGTATGCGCTGTTCTTTGCCTTCATATTGTACCTTACTAGTTCCGAGAACACCACTACATCCATAACCAACCAACTGTTCCATGTTCCAAAATTACGCCTCAGTTAAAAAAAAATTGTTTCCTGAGGAAAGAGAAATGAAATTTGACTATTGTTCTGCATCCAGTATTGTGTCGGACTGTCACAACAGTTCTTATTCCTGTTGCACTGTTAGGGAAAATGAAGCCCAGAGAGGTTAAGTGTCTTGTTCACAGTCACACAGCTAGCAAATAGTAGTCTGGATTCAAGCCAAGTTTTTCTTTACAACCCATAGTTTTTTCATTACCACCCTTCTTGCCCAAATTCTTTGCATTTCAATGGTGGTATGATTAAAGTAATTGAAACTTAAAATGTAACAGGGATAAGCCCCTATAAAGCAGGGTTCCCTCCCTCACTCCCTCCTGTGGGCGCTCGCTCGCCTACCTGCCTTCCTGCCTTCCTTCCTTCCTTCTTTTCTCCTCTCCTTCTTTCCTCCTCTCCTCTCCTCTCCTCTCTTTTCCTTTTCTTTCTTAGAGTCTTGCTGTCTTGCTCAGGCTGCTGGCTCACCACGGCAACCTCTGCTTTCTGCGCTCAAGCTATCCTCCCAGCTCAGCCTCCTGAGCAGCTGGAACTACAGGTGCATGCCACCATATGCCTGGCTAATTTTTGTGTTTTTTGTAGAGACAGGGTTTTGCCATGTTGTCCAGGCTAGTCTTGAACTCTTGAGCTCAAACGATTGGCCTGCCTTGGCCTCCTGAAGTGCTGAGATTATAGGTATGGGCCATCATGTCTGACCTAAAGTTTTTTTTGTTGTTGTTAAGAAGCTAGTTAAGTGTAGTGAAAATAGTTGATAGATGGTAAAGAACATGATTTAGGTAAAAACCTGGAATTTGGTCTCTCGTTGCCCCAAATAAAAATCACTATTTTAATTTTAATTTTAATTTTTTTTGAGACAGAGTCTTGCTCTGTCACCCAGGCTGGAGTGCAGTGGTACGATCTCGGCTCACTGCAACCTCTGCTTCCTGGGTTCAAGAGATTCTTGTGTCTCGGCCTCCCTCGTAGCTGGGATTATAGGCGCCCGCCACCACACCCAGCTAATTTTTTAAATTTTTAATGGAGATGGGGTTTTGCCACGTTGGCCAGGGTGGTCTTGAACTCCTGCCTGACCTCAGATGATCCTCCCAAAGTGCTGGGATTACAGGCAGGAGACCCTGCGCCCGACCTAAAATCACTATTTTTATTTTGTGTGTGTATGTGCGTGTGTGTGTGTGTGTGTGTGTGTGCGTGCGCATGTCTGTCTGTACGTATCTTTCCCCTTTTTTCAACTCTTTTGAGGGAATGTCTTCGCTATCTGTAGTAGAACTGTGAGCAAGAAAGTAGAAATGAACACCGTATTGACATACTTATGACCACTATATATAATACAGATACATTAGTTTTTCAATTGGACTTGGCAGTTTTTAAAAATTAGAAAGTAGTGAAGCAGACCTTTTTTTAAAAAAAATTTAACATAGTGCTTGTTTGTAATGCTTGGCTGAATGTAAGCAGGATTATTCATACAGTAAACACATATTGAATGTTTGCTGTAGTGCTAGATATTCTACTCTAACTTAGGGTGGAAAATATTTTAAAGTTGGTGGATTTTATCTTCAGACTTTTAAAAATATGTTTTTCACTCTTTGTTGGCACTTCTTCCCAGCCACAAGGTTCTGATAGAATCTGGTTTCAGTTATTGATGCTTGTTGATTGCTATTAATTGAATTTTGAACTAATTTATTAAAAAAGTATTAACATAGCCAGCTTTTGCATTTCTATTGCATTTACATATAGGTAATACAAGTTTATTGTAGGAAAATAAGAATATAAGTAAAATGAAAATAAAATAAAAACCACTCAATTCTGCCACCCAGAGACAACCTCTTCAACATTTATGTCACCATCTAGTTTTTTGATATGCATATAAAAACTTTTTTAAAATTATGGTATCATGCTATGTATGCTGCTCCATAATTTGCATTTCACATAATAAATTATGGATATTTTTCCATATTAATCATTCTACAATACTTTTAATGATTCAACAGAATTCTTTTGTGTGCATGTTTTGCAGTACGCTTTTGTTGTACCTTTTTGTTGATCCCAACCTTTTAATGTTATAAATATCACAAATAAGCATCCTTGTAGCCAAGTCTCTGCTTACACCCTTAATTATTCACTTACAATAAATTAGAAATGGAATTACTGAGTCAATGTATATCTACTCCAAAAATTTTATTTGATACATATTGTCAAGTTGCCCTTGAGAAGGGTTATTGGTTTATACTAATACTCCCATCTCCACTCCAATGCCACCTTCTTTCGTTAAATGGTAGGACCTCTGGTTTCTTTGGCTGACTATGAGCCTCCTTGACTTTACTGGGTAAAACAGCCAGTTCAAAGGCCACTGAACATGGTTAAGGCTTCTTTATCCTCTGGTGTGCTTTATTTCCCTCAAATCCTAGATGGGAGATTACCTCCTCTTATGCTGTGATATCTTAAACTGGGTTCAGGGCAGAAAGGCAGCATTCCCCAGCCAGTTATTTTACTAGCATTTAGACTTTTTCTCAGCTGGTAAGCTAGACAATCAGAACTGATTGTAGGATGTCTCAGTTACATCTGTGTACAGGTAGTGTTCTCAACTGTTTCACTGTTAGAGAGGGTGTAGCCTTCCATCATTTAGGTATATTTTGATTAGATGCCTGAATTTCCCAGTTCTCTTTTTTTCACCTTCTTGCATCACATCCGAGCATGATACTTTTGTTAAAATAACTGGTAAGATTCTGATTATCTAGCTAATAGCTGGATAGTGCTTTCTTGATTCAGCTCTTTATTACTGTATGGTAAACCTACCTAATAGCAATAGTTTAAGCATACTATTAGAATGATCCTGTATGGCAGACTCACCTGAATGTGTCTTCTGAGCTTCACTGGGCTGTGTAGTTATCTTGTCCAGCCCACTGCCACTGGACCTTTTCTGTATATAAGGCAGTTCTCCTGCCCAGCCTGCCACCACTGGACTCTCTCCCTTGTATGTAATCCCTCAATAAAATACCATGTCTCATTTGGTGGCTCTGGGTTTCTTCAGCCTCTTGAACCCGGTGACATCCCCATTGGAGTCGATGGAGGGGTTCAGCATGAAGTCACCTAATTCAAAGGGCAGGTCTATGTGTGAGATGATGCAAGTGGCATCATTTCTGGTGGCATTTGGACATTGTCCAGGAATGTTACATGCTGGTTTGATCAATCCCTTTCCTCTGGTTGCAGGAACCCTATGATTATTTCATATAATCCCCAACAGTTTAGGCAGCCTAGGGTACACGTTCTGGAAGCAACCTCCTGGATTTGAAAAGCAGAGGTTCTGGGGACAACCTCCTGGATTTGAATCATGACTGCCAGTTGATAGCTGTGTGACCTAAAACAAGTTTCTTAACATCTCGAATCTTTCCTTTTTCCAACCATAAAATGTGAAGACTCATACTACTTTTTTATCAGATTTGATGATTAAAAAGATACTCCATGTTAGCACAGTGCCTGGCACACTCTAGATTTTTGTATCTTGATTTTCTGGAATACTATTGTAGAATTTGACTCAGAAGTCTTCTCCTTGTCTGAGAAGATGCTGGTGGGAAACCCATATGTCAGCATTTCTCTAATTATGACCACATGGATGCTGATGCCCTCTGATTTGGGGTTATAACCTGTTGATCAGTTCCAGGTTTCCAGATTGTTGATCAGTTCCAGATTTCTAATCTTGAAGTAAAATCTTAGTCCTTTGGATGCCTTTAGCCTTTCTGACCTTTTCATGAACCTCTGATCTCTATTTTATCAGGTAGTACTGTGTAGTCCTTTAAGAGCATAGACTCAGGAATCAAACTGTCTTAATTTGAATCCTGGCTGTGTGACATATTAGCTTTGATATTCTAGGCAAGCTGCTTAACTTCTCCATGTGTCAGCTTCCTCATTGGAAAATGAGGGTAATAATAGTATCTTACTTCATAGGATTCTTGAAAGGATTAAATGAATTAATAATATATATAGAGCTTAAGATAGTACTTGGCACTTAAGAGTACCAAAGTGCTCTTTTGCTGAGTCTATTGATTATCCTTTTACTTGATTGGTAATGATTATAAACATAACTTTAAGCCGTGCTGCATTGAAGAGAGTAGCTTATGTCTTGTACATCTTAGATTACTTTGATTCATTCCATGACAGTGGTTGCAGTTGTGCTTGGCTAGGGTGTATATAATGCTTTTTCTTGTTGGTGTAGCAGTTGCCTTAGTCTAAATCCATAGTCACATCAGTGTATTTTTTTGTTGTTGTTATGAGGTAACAACAACAAAAATTGTGCTATATCACCAAAAGACATTTGCTGAGATTGCCTGTGCAGACTTCCTATGGAGACTTATCTCGTATATTTTACTATGATCTAGCAGAATTGGCATTTGTCAAAGCATGTCTTCAGACCTGCGTCACCTAGAACTTTTAGTTGTCACCACATGAATCTTATAAAATATAATTTTCTAGATAAGCTTCAGATAATTTATATTGCCTTTATTCATCTCTGTTTATCTATTACTTTATCCATCAGTGTTTGGAAGGTAATGGGAGGCTTGAGATCTGATGTAAAAATCTAAGACCTTCGTAGGCATCCTTTAAGGTTGATAGAATCCCATGGGGCAGATGAAAGTTGTCTTTGCCCTTCTTCACCCATAAGGCTTTGATTAAAAAAAAAATGAAATGAATATATGTAACATGGGCTCATTCTATAAGTACATTTTTGGAATTTGTTTTATCAGTACATTGTGTATATGTTTTAGGACAGAGGTTATAGGTAGAGAAACTGATAAGTGAGAGGGCTCCTAGGTAGAAAGCAAGTCAGATTACATAAATTCATAGCAGGCTATGCAGCTGGAGTGTAACAAGGGAGAGGAAGTCTGGGGAGATGAAGCAGGTGAGGTAGGCAGTGGACAGATCATTTGAGATCTTATAGGTCATGTTAAAGATTTTCAATTTTATCCAAGGTACAGTGGGAAGCCATTGAAGAATACTGATCAGGAAGAGTGATGCTATCATTACCCTAGCTGAAGTATATAGAGAACTGATTATTGGGGAGAAAGATTGTTATCAGAGTCTGATTAAGAAAAAGTTTGCTACAGTGAAGGTTGAGATATAGGCTGAGATATGATAGCAACTTTTACTAAGATAGTAGTAATAATTCTAATGTCACAGGATGCTTTGGATGTTTCTTAACCAGCTAGAAACATCTGTAGCTGGCATTGTCTCTCCTTGAGTTTCACTCATGCCTGCTGGGCTCGTTCTGCCCACTTGGCCCAGCAGGCTGTGCTCAGCTCATGCTACTGGCCTGGATCCCACACCTGCCGAGGGCGAGCCAGGCATGGAGCAGTGAGGGGTGTGTGAGCGAGCGAGTGAGTGTGGGGTCTGGCCACTGTGCACAGCCTAGCATGCTGGCTGCTGTGGCAATGCGGGCAGCTCCAGGCACTGGCACAGTCACTGGCTCCATGCAACGCTGCAGCTGGACCAAGCATACTGCAAGCGGCTTCCTCTGAGGGTGACTGCATCTGGATGAAGTGAATGCAGTGGTGCCTGAAAACTCAGAGATGCCAGTAACTGCGGAGCCCCAAGGGGTCGGGGGCAGGGGTGCTACACCTCTCTTGTTCCTGCCACCTGCAGCTTGGCCAGTGGGAGCGGCGGGGCATGTTTCAGCCTGTTCAGTCCCGCCACCTTGCTTGGGCCTGTGGCTCCCAGGCTGGCCCAATCCCGTTGTCACTTGCTGTCATGTGGGGCAGCCGCCTGATGCTGGTGGAAGGTGGGAGGGCTATAGTGTTACAGCTCTGGCTCAGGGAATCCTGAGGTCTAGGCCCTTAGAAGTGTTGCCACTCTTCACTCCTGCAGTTCATGTCACTGTCTGCAGCTTGGTGAGCTGGCCAGGAACATGTTACAGCCCCTTTTGCTCCTGTCTGCAGCTTGGCAAGTGGGCCAGGAAAGTGTTACAGCCCTTTCCGTGCCTGCCTTTTGGCGGTTCCTGAGTTCTTGTCCTGCGTCCAGGAAGAATGAGGTCACATGGACAATTGGATGGTGAGCAAGGCAGTGGAGAGTTTTACTGAGTGACAGAACAGCTCTCAGTGGAGAGGAGTCCTGAAATGGGTAGTCCTGATATATGGCTGAGTCCAGGGTTTTTATGGGCTCAAAGTGGGGAAGTGCATGCTGATTGGTCCATGGGCAGGAGGAAGTATGTGCTGATTGGTCCATGGGTGGGCCTGGAAAAAGCACCATTTGTTTGACTGAAAGGCATAAAGGAAATTCTCATTCAGGGTTGTGGATTCCATCAGGAACTGGCAGCCCAGTTTTCAGGCTTCAGGTTGTCTTTGGCCTGAAGGTCAGGTTTCACCAGGGACCCACCCCTATGTGCCTAGAACTAGGTCTGCCTCTGCGGCTATCACTAGAACCATTAAGGAGGTAAAATCTATAGAACTTTGTGACTTCATGTAGAGCACAAATTAGAGGAGAGGAGATAGTGATGATGGCCTTGCTTTCTGTCTTTGCTCTTGATTAAATTTGGAGGTCCTGGAGGGATAGGTTGGGGTAGAAAACTCATTGAATTATGATATATTTTAGATCTTTTCTGCTCTCTTTCTCTGCCCTGGCATATTGCCTACCATATCTAGAAAACACTTTTTAAAAACTGCTGGATTTGATGCCTGTTCAGCCAGCCTCCCCTTGTGTACCTCCTAGATTAGACACATACTGTCCTTATATACACCTTTTACTTGACTCCTACCACCGTAGAGAAAATTTTAGCTTTATGTCACATATGCAAGCTAGGGTCAAGTTTCAGAACTCAGCACATGTAATCCTGATTCTTTAGTTTTCATGTTTTGGTGCTGGTGGTAGTTTTGTCTTAAATATTCTGATTCCTTGTAGCTTGTTTTCCAGTTCTACTGAGCACCAAGTTCCTTAGTGCTTTTTATCTTTATGCCATTTCCACTTAGTTCCAGCCAGTCCCCATTCTTGTGAGGGTCAGAAAGGTTGAAGCCTTGGCCCTCTCCATGATAAACTTTTACTCTTTTAGAATGCTAAATATGAGCCTTGGATTACAGTCCTTTTCATTTGCTTATCCTCTCCACAGCAGTTGCAGATTAAAGGGCAAGTAGATCAGAGTTTCTGGAGCCTTTGTCTCACTAGTCTGCCCTTGGGGAACTTTGCGGATATTTCCTTCCTCCTTTAAGCTTAGAAAAGCTTAACAGAGAGGCAGCATTTTATCTGTATTAGCTAACAAGGTCACACTGGTTGCTATGACTTTCTCTTTATGATCTGAATGGTTGCTTCTTCTGCAGCCAGGTTTACTAATGTATTTGGTAGCTTTGAAAATCTCGATGATCTTAAATGCTGGGGTTCCAGAGTCCTCTACAGCTGGCTTGTCCATTCTGATAGCATCTCAGTGGGATATTATAGCCAAGGCTCTGAAGCCCACCCTCCCCATCTAAAGATTGCAGTGCATCCTCTGAAAATAATCTGGGCCTTTAGTCTTTGCAGTTTTGGCATTAGGGTAAAGCAACTTTTCTCAGAATGTGGACCCTTTATCTATGTGTATATTACAGACTGTCATGCTGTACTGGAACTCCTTGTTAAATTCAAGAGCTGGAGAGTGCTGTCTCTTCAAAGAATGAGACCGTGTTTCTCAGAAATACTATATCAGCCTTTAAAGACCTTTCTTTCTCATCCACTTTCCGGGGAAGTACAGTATTTTTACAGCCTTAGGCAATTCATATAGGATATCATTCCCCTAAAGGCTTTAACACAGATTGTAGAGTGTCTTTCCAGAAGTATGGCTATTAATACATCTTAGGCCAATACAGTTGAAAAGGGTCTTTCATCTGTAGTAATAGAATTTTGAATGAATTTAAGGGGAATGGTAAAGATAAGATTAACTGTAATCGCTGGGCACGGTGGCTCATGCCTGTAATCCTTGCACTTGGGAAGCCGAAATGGGTGAATCACAAGGTCAGGAGTTCGAGACCAGCCTGGCCAGCATGGTGAAACCCCGTCTCTACCAAAAAATACAAAAAATTAGCCAGGCATGGTAGCTTGCACCTGTAATCCCAGCTACTCGAGCAGCTGAGGCAGGAGAATTGCCTGAACCCAGGAGGTGGCGGTTGCAGTGAGCCGAGATTGCACCACTGCACTCCAACCTGGGTGACAGAGTGAGACTCCATCTCAAAAAAAAAAAAAAAAAAAAAAAAGATTGACTGTAATCTAAGGGTGGTATTTTTTTGGAGGTATGGGATAGTATCATAGAAAATGGAAGGCATTATTCTGATGATTCTTTGAATTTGTCTAACCTATATGTCAGTTGTCCTCAGGTGCAGTCTTGTTTTTGTTAGCTGCCAACTTTGACGTGGACATTTGCACTTTCTGTGATCCCAAGAAGTCTTCTCTAACCCAAAACATGAGTGAACACTGTAAATTTCACAGGAGAGAGAAGTGTATTTGTTTCTTCTGTTATGGTATTGGACCCCAAAGTGGTGTTACTTATGCACCAATTTCTTTTGAGAGTTGGTAATTTTAAAATGTCTTTCAACTTCTAGAGTTAATATTTATGTAAATAAAAACTGAGAAATTAGTGAAATTCTGGTAAAGGAAGTTGGTTGTAACATTTTAACTGATATCCACATATAGCTATTATAATTCAAGAATCTGGCATAACATAAGCACATAAAGAAATTCTGGTCTTCCAAGAAAAAAGTTCAGAAAGCTTTTAGGTCATTTATTTTTAATTGCAAATTAGTAAGATTAATAGAGGATCTCTGCCCTGTTTCCACTCTTAGAAATAATATGGTCTGTTTGGATGACATAGACCTCTTTAAGTCTGTATTATCCAGGATGGTAGCTTCTAGCCATAATGTGGTTTTTGAGCACTCGAAATGTGGCCAGTTTGAATGGAGATGTGCATAAGTGTAAAATACAAACTGAATTTTGAACATTCAGTACAAAAAAAAAGAAAAACTCATTAATTGTTAAATATTGACTACATGTTGAAATGATAATATATTTTGAATCTATTAAATAAAGTATTAAAATTAATTTCTCCTGTTTTTCCTTTACTTTTTTGATGTGGCTGCTATCGGCTCCTACTATATTTATATTGGACAGTACTGCTTTATAAGGAGAATGAAAATGTTACAGTTGATAAAGCCTGTTTTCTGATCTCTAACATCACTATTGGACCAGAGTCTATTAACTTGCAGCAGGTTGGTAGCTCTTAAAGGAGCAGAAGATTTAACTTGAAGATCTGATTCAAAATTAGAGCATTTAGATGTCTTTGACTATACTCAGTAAAAAACAGGAACATTAAAAAGGTAGGCTTTAGCTGGGAGCAGGGATCATGCCCATAATCGCAACACTTTGGGAAGCTGAGGTGGGAGGACTGCTGGAGCCCAGAAGTTCGCGACCAGCCTGGGCAACATAGTGAGACCTTGTCTCTACAAAAAATCAAATAATGAGGCAGGTAGATATGGCTTGAGCCCAAGAGGTTGAGGCTGCAGTGAGCTATGATTGTGTCACTGCACTCCCACCTGTGTGACAGAGCCTCAAAAAAAAAAAAAAAAAAAGGCTTCTCATTAAAATCTTTGGAGCTCAGGTCTTACCTAGTTGGGGCAATAAGCTACAGCTATCTCCAGATTTTTGCTATGTAAGTTCTGAAATGCAAAGCTTGCTACTAAACTTAGACCAAAAAAATACATAAATGGGAAGCTATTTTATGCTAAGGAGATTTTATTTTTTGCTCTGAACTGTATCTGCCTTTTTTTTGGTACCAATGTTTTATAATTTTTTTGGTGGAAAGTTTTTTTAAGTTTTGTTTTTGTTTTTTGTGAGACGGAATCTTGCTATGTCACCCAGGCTGGAATGTAGTGGTGTGATCTTGGCTCACTGCAACCTCCACCTCTCGGGTTCAAGCAATTTTCTTGACTCAGCCTCCCGAGTAGCTGAGCTGGGATTACAGGCGCCCACCACCACGCCTGCCTAATTTTTGTATTTTTAGTAGAGACAGGGTTTCGCCATGTTGTCCAGGCTGGTTTCGAACTTCTGACCTCTGGTGATCCACCCACCTCAGCATCCCAAAGTGCTGGGATTACAGGCATGAGCCACTGTGACTGGCAGTTTTTTTTTTTTTTTTTTTTTTTGAGACAGAATCTTGCTCTGTTGCCCAGGCTGGGGTGCAGTGGTGAGATCTTGGCTCACTGCAGCTTCCACCTCCCGGGTTCAAGTGATTCTTCTGCCTCAGCCTCCTGAGTAGCTGGGATTACAGGTTCACGCCACCACACCTGGCTAATTTTTATAATTTTAGTAGGGGTTTCACTGTGTTGGCCAGGCTGATCTCGAGCTCCTGACTTCAAGTGGTCTGCCTGCCTTAGCTTCTCAAGGTGTTGGGATTACAGGCATGAGCCACTGTGCCCTTTTTTCAGCTTTTATTGAACTCACATATATCATGATGATTGAAATTTTGTTACTGGGTTGAATTCATTGGGCCTGGCTCCTCTTTTTCATAGAAGGTGATCTTTTTCAGAAGATTCTTCTACTCTTGTTCTGGTAGAATATTATCAACTTTTCTCTGAAGTTCATTAGATATACCTCCCAGTGAATCAAGCTGTGATTCTCTACTATGAAAATTCCAGCAGTTCTCTGTCATTGAAAACTCTTGGCAAATAAGATTTTTAAAGAATATGTACTTTATCGGATGAGTATACCATATGATGGGCTAATCGATTGGACTTACAGGCAGTATCCCAAAGTATTTAAGACCATGGGCTTTGGACATACATCATTTTTACCTTACTAGCAGTGTTACTTTGAATCTCCATTTTCTTATCTGCGCAATATGGATGTAACTCTGCCATTTTGAGGGATAGAAGGGGCGGCAGATTCAGTTCATTAGCCAGAAAGAGCCCAGTCTTTTATTGAAACCTACTATAAAGTCTGAGTATTGTACAAAGCTGTTTTTACTATTCCATTGTGTTGCTTTTAAATATGTATTGAGCTGGACATTGTGGCTCAAGGCTGTAATCCCAGCACTTTGGGAGGCTGAGGTGGGTGGATCACCTGAGGTCAGGAGTTTGAGACCAGCCTGGCCAACGTGGCAAAACCCTGTCTCTACTAAAAATACAAAAATTAGCTGGGCATGGTGGCTCATGTCTGTAATCCCAGCTACTCGGGAGGCTGAGACAGGAGAATCACTTCAACCTGTGGGCGGAGGTAGCAGTGAGCCGAGATGGTGCCGTTGAACTCCAGCCTGGGTGACAGAGCGAGACTCCGTCTCAAAAAATAAAAATAAAATAAAATAATAAATATGTATTGAGGCTGGATGCGGTGGTGCCTGTAATCCCAGCACTTTGGGAAGCTGAGGCAGGCAGATCGCTTGAGGCCAGGAGTTCAAGACCAGCCTCGTCAACATGGCGAAACCCTGTCTCTACTAAAAATATAAAAATTAGCCGGGTGTGGTGGCACATGCTTGTAATCCCAGCTACTCAGAAGATGGAAGCAGGAGAATTGCTTGAACCTGGTATGTGAGGTTGCAGTGAACTGAGATCGTGCCACTGCACTCCAGCCTGGGTGACAGAGCGAGAACTGTCTCAAAAAAAACAAAACAAAAAAGAAAAAAGTACTGAGCCTATCTTGGGTGAGTACTTGGAAGACTTAAGTCCTTTGATCGCTTCTCCATTTCTGTATTACCTCCATTGCTTCTCCAACTGTGTCCACCCCTCCCCCAAGTCTTGGTGCACCAGTTCTTGGGAAGAGCATTGGCAGGATAAACACTTAATTCTTGGTGTCATTGGTCTTCTTTCATAGTATAATTTAATTGTGTTATTACATTAAAATACCAACAGTAGTGACAATGGGAAGAAATAGTGTAAGTGAATACAACAGAGAGCCCTTAGCCCCAGGGATGATAATAATAACCTACTTATCTCCAGGAATTGTGAGACTCAAAAGAGAACTGTTACTGTTAAATTAAAAATGTTCAGCTGGGTGTGGTGGCTCATGCCTATAATCCCAGTACTTTGGGAGGCCAGGGCGGTTGGATCACCTGAGGTCAGGAGCTCAAAACCAGCCTGGCCAACATGGTGAAACCCCGTTTCTACTAAAAACACAAAAATTAGCTGGGCATGGTGGTGCACACCTGTAATCCCAGCTGCTTGGGAGGCTGAGGCAGGAGAATTGCTTGAACCTGGGAGGTGGAGGTTGCAGTGAGCCAAGATCTCACCATTGCACTCCAGCCTGGGCAACAAGAGTGAAACTTCCTCTCACAAAATAAAAAATTTTTTTTCACTACTACAATGCTTTATGAACATTTGTATAAAATGTTGTAGGTATGGTAGCTTACACCTGCAGTCCCAGCACTTTGGGAGGCTGAGGCAGGTGGATCTCCTGTGGTCAAGAGTTTGAAACCAGCCTGGCCAACATGGTGAAGCCCCGTCTCTACTAAAAATGCAAAAATTAGCTGGGCGTGGTGGGGGGCACCTGTAATTCCAGCTACTCGGGAGGCTGAGGCAGGAGAATTGCTTGAACCCGGGAGGTGAAGGTTGCAGTGAGCCGAGATCATGCCATTGCACTCCATCCTGGGAGATGAGCCAAAAACTCCGTCTCGAGAAAAAAAACTTAAAAAAAAATGTTATCTCCCTTCAGACTGTTTCCTGGGCTCCTTATGTATATAACCCTTTATCGATATCTGATTATATTTTTTGGAGAACTTTTATTCCACAAAGTCTTATAGGCTTTATTAAAATATTTAAGCTCATAGGTGCTTACAGAAAAAAGTCCTATGCTTCTGAGAAAATTACAAAGTATTAAAGTACTTGCATTTGATTTTTTTCTGAGACTATAAATAACCTTGTTTGGTTTTTGCTGTTGCTACCAATGAGTAGTTACTGCAACTAGACTTGTGCTGTCCAATATGATAGCATTGGTTACATTTGGCTATATAAACTTAATTAATTGAAGTTGGAAAAATTAAATTTAGTTCCTCAGTTCTAGTCACATTTCAAGACATCTTTAACTGTGTGTGGCTAGTGGCTACCATATTGGGCAGCACATTTATAGAACACTTACATCACAGTGGAAAATTTTATTGGATAGCACCGAACCAGAGAGAAAATTAACCAAATGTTTTATTTAAATAGGAAGCATTATCAAAGTCTGAGCTATTTGCTACTAAAATTGCTATATTTATTATAGTTCTGCAGCGTCTGTAAATATTGGAATGAATGTTGTCATTCTAAATGCACATGTATTATCTAGTTTCATATCTCTAAAATATGTTTATTTTTGTAAATAAATAAAATGTTGATGAATTTGTGTCTCCTCGCTTTTATTCCTTGGATCCTGATGTTGTATTCTGTTTCCATTTGTTTTTACAGCATTTAAAGATTTTGCTCTATTCCATCGTCATGGCCGATGACCTAAAATAATTCTATTGATATTGTTAAACTGATAATTTTCAATCTGAAAAAGTATCATGGTGATTAAGTTGCATATTAGGAATAAGAGGGCTTAATACAATACAAATACATACCCCATCTTTTCTAATTACAAGCCTTTGGAAGTTTTGAACAATGAGAAATTTTACATTGCTCCTATTTGTTATACAATATACTCTTACATAAAGTTTGTTTATGGAATGCTTGTTAATGAGTTTTATAACTCTTTCATTGAAATATAGTATTTTAATGCTTTTCTTAATTCTAGGAAGCTCTACAGAGGATCATTTCAACTCTGGCAAATAAAAATGATGAAATTCAGAACTTTATTGATACACTACATCATACACTAAAAGGAGTTCAGGTATGATTGTTTTATGAAAAATTTTGTGTAAATATGTCACAATTAATGGGTCAAATCTGAAGTACAAATATGCTCTATGAATTTTGGGTTATAAACTAATGGAGGTGAGAGCAGGGTTTTAAAATAGCAGATAAAGTAAAAATGTTTTCGTTGCAATTCCTGTTTTGTCCATGGAAAAATCAAAATAGTAAGGGAAAAGGAAAACTCTGGAATAGTGTTAGGGAATACCAGAGTGCTCACTTTAGTCCTTTTCCATTTGACATTTTTTCTAATATAAATTAAGAGCAATTTGTACTTTTTCAAAAGTTCTGGCAGGTAAAACGTTTCTTTTACAATAAACAATGGAAGAAAAATGTTGGCCACGTGTGGTGGCTCATGCCTGTAATCCCAGCATTTTGGGAGGCTGATGCAGGTTGATGGGTTGAACCCAGGAGTTTGAAACCAGCTTTGGCAACATGGCAAGACCCCATCTCTACCAAAACAAACAAACAAAAAGATACAAAAATGAGCTGGGCATGGTGGCATACACATGTAGTCCCAGCTACCCAGGAGGCTGAGGTAGGAGGATCGTTTGAGCCCAGGAGGTCGAGGCTGTAGTGAGCATTGATTGTACCACTGCACTGCAGCCTGGGTAATAGAACGAGACTGTGTCTCAAAAAGAAAAGAAAATGTTATTGGTAAGGGGTCTACTTGTAGAAGTAGATGAAAGTAACGTAAAAATAAAAGGTAAAGTGCCCATTGAGAAGGAAGAGGAATACTTAAGAAAATAGTTCCAGGTTTGGGGAGATAATCTATATTGTAAGTAGTGACATATTGATTGTGGGAGAGAGGACTCAAGATAATCTGGTTGCTAGAAACGTACAATCTACGAAGACTGAATCAGAAAGAAATAGAAAATCTGAATAGGTCAATAATGAATAAGGAAATTGAATCCACAATAAAGTCTCCCATCAAAGAAGAGCCTGCAACCTGATGGTTTTACCACTGAATTCTACCAAATATTTAAAGAACTAATAGCAGTTCTTCTCTGCCTCTTCCAAAAAAATCAAAGAGGAGGGAGTGCTTCCAAATCCATTTTTACAAATTCAACATTATCCCAAGAACACAGCCAAACCAGGGATACTACAAAAGAGAGAACTACAGGCCAGTATTCCTAATCAACATAGATGTAAAAATCCTCAGTAAAATATTAGCAAACTGAATGCAGTAACACATTGAAAAGATCATTTACCATGATCCAGTAGGGTTTATGCCTGGGATGCAAGGATGATTCAACAGAAGTTGATAAATGTGATACACTATATTAACAAAACTAAAGACAAAAAAAAAAGTGTATGGTTTTCTCAGTAGATGCAGAAAAAGAATTTGACAGAATTCAACATCCTTTCATGATAAAAACTCTCAACAAATTAGGTGTAGAAGGAATATACCACAACACAGTAAAGGCCATATGTATAATAGCAATCTCACAGCTACCATCTTATCAAAGGTGAGAAGTCAAAAGCTTTTTCTGTAAAGTCGGGAACAAGACAAAGATGTTTACTCTCACCCCCTTTTTTTTTTTTTGAGACAAAGACTTGTTCTGTCACCCAGGCTGGAGTGCAATGCCGCAGTCTCAGCTCACTGAAACTCCTGCTTCCCAGGTTCAAGCGATTCTCCTGCCTCAGTCTTTAGAAAACTCTAAAGACTCTACCAAAAAGCTATCAGAACTGATAAATTCAGTAAAGTTACAGAGTGCAATATCAACACACAAAAATCAGTATTGCTTCTATACATGAAAAATGAACTATTTCAAAAAGAAAATAAGAAAACAATCCCATTTGCTATAGCATAAAAAAATAGGAGTAAATTTACCTAAGGAAATGAAAGATCTATATACTGAAAGCTATAAAACACTGATGAAAGAAATTTAAGAAGACATAAATGAATGGAAAAATATCCCACGTTTGTGGATTAGAATTAACATTGTTAAAATATTTGTACTACCCAATCTACAGATTCATTGTAATCTCTATCCAAATACCAATGTCATTTTCCACAGAAATAGAAAAATTCCTAAAATGTATATAGAACTACAAAAGACCCAGAATAACCAAAATAATCTTTAGCAAAAAGAACATTCATGGGAGGCCGAGTCGGGTGGATCACCTGAAGTCAGGAGTTCAAGACCACCCTGGCCAACATTGTGAAACCCCATCTCTACTAAAAATACAAGAATTAGCTGGTCGTAGTGGCGAGCGCCTGTAATCCCAGCTAGTTGGGAGGCTGAGGCAGGAGAATCGCTTGAACCCAGGAGGTGGAGGTTGCAGTGAGCCAAGATCGCACTACTGCATTCCAGCCTGGGTGATAGAGCGAGACTCTGTCTCAAAAAAAAAAAAAAAAAAATCATTATTTTTAGCTATCTTGAACTATTTTATTGGAAAATTGGTGAATCAGCTTTCGTTAGATAAGCATAAAGCTCGTGGCTGTAAAGCTCTTGATCTGTGGACAAGAGAATCATCACATTTGGTATCTGTAAAGAGAGATCTTATGTAGAGCTAGCCCAAACCATCCTTCTGATTGATAAATTATTAGAATTCTACCTTAATGTTAGAAAAAAAAAAGTAGTGGGGGAATTAACCTACACCCTTGTTGCTAAAGATGGGAGCTTAGTAGTAGGCAAAAGGCAACAAGATGCCATCTGGTGATTGAGAGGAAAATAGTCTGTTTCTTTTTTATGAATGAATAAACTGAGGTCTAGGAATTTAAGTGCCTTGTATGAGGTCATGCTGTTACTGAGTGGCTAGTGTGGGATTTGAGTTAGGTTTTTTCCCTTCCGGACTGCACATTCCACTTCTATAGTTGTTCTTACCACTGTAAATAGACTAGTAAAATAATTACCACCACCTTTGGTGAGGTGCCTGTGAGGTATCTAGTGTTTTTTTTTTTTCTTTTTTTTGAGACGAAGTCTCGCTCTGTCGCCCAGGCTGGAGCGCAGTGGCGCAATCTCGGCTCACTGCAAGCTCTGCCTCCCGGGTTCACGCCATTCTCCTGCCTCCGCCTCCCGTGTAGCTGGGACTACAGGCGTCCACCACTACGCCCGGCTAATTTTTTGTATTTTTAGTAGAGACGGGGTTTCACCGTGGTCTCAATCTCCTGACCTCGCGATCCGCCCACCTCGGCCTCCCAAAGTGCTGGGATTACAGGCGTGAGCCACCGTGCCTGGCTAGTTTTTATAAACATTATAAGCAAAAGTTTGGACATATAATATTACAGTAGATTGTATATATTAGTTCTCTTAGTCAGTGCCAGTTCGCTTCTCTTAATTGAATGATTCATCCAAGTTGAAAAATGTCTTAAGAGAATTTCTTCTATCTCATAATTGTTGCAAGTGTGGATATTGCTTATCTAGGGATTTTACAAATAATTTATTTTTTTGTTGAAATAGCAGCAAATATAGCAATGGGGAACTCAAGAGACTTGAAATGCCTTATTGACCATGTTACTAGTAACTAATTGTATGGCTTTGGGCAAGTAACTTATCTGTAGTTTAGTTAATAAAATACAGGATTTGACTACAAATTCTAGTCATTAGATGATTCAATATTTGATAAATATCTTAGGATCCAATAAATAATTGCTTAGTCTTTTAATTTCTGTTTATCTTATATAAATGCAGTGTTTTAGAGACCCTGAAAGATTTTAAAATTTAGACAAAATCTGCCTCATTTCTGTATGTGCAAAGTGTTCCTCAGAATTACTGAATTAAAATCTCTGGAATATTTTATTAGAATACCTCACCAGTGATTCTGATACACACCACAGGTTAAGAACCACTGGCTTAGAGTCTGCCTGAGAGACTGAAGGTCTGGACAAAGTTGGGAACTTTAAAACAACCTTTCATGTTGTCCTGTGGAAACAGTAAAGTAAAGAGAGTATGGGCTTGTCCATAAAAGACAACTTAACTGATAGTATAGCTGAAACAGTACTGTTAGCATTAGCAGGCAGTTTGTTGCATTTATCTCTTTCTAAAGCCTTAAGTCAAATATTAGAATTATGTTATTTTTATATTAGGCTAACATAGTTTATAATATAAATTTATTCTCTCTTTTGGGCATACCTTTCAGTTTTTAAATGTTTGATAGCTCTTCAGTAAAATTGTTTTGTTTTGTTTTTTAAACAGGAAAATTCGTCCAACATACTCTCAGAGTTAGACGAAGAATTTGATAGTTTATACTCTATACTAGATGAAGTAAAAGAAAGTATGATTAACTGTGTCAAGCAGGAACAAGCTCGTAAATCCCAAGAGTTACAGGTGAGATCATACAACTATTGAAACATGGATAATTTTAGTCTATTTAATGCTCGATTTATGGTAAGCAAAAATTAGTGAATTTCTGAGTATAACTATACCCTTACCTTGTAGAAGAATGGTTTTTTGTTTTGGCCATAAGTATTCTAAAATTGTGGTTAAAAAAACAATTTATTCTCTTAACGTTTTTTTTTTTTTTGAGACGGAGTCTCACTCTGTCACCCAGGCTGGAGTGATGTTGGTTCACTGCAACCTCTGCCTCCTGGGTTCAAGCGATTCTCCTGCCTCAGCCTCCCGAGTAGCTGAGATTACAGGTGCCCACCACCATGCCTGGCTAATTTTTGTATTTTTAGTAGAGATGGGGTTTCACCGTGTTGGCCAGGCTGGTCTCAAACTCCTGACCTCAGGTGATCCACCTGTCTTGGCCTCCCAAAGTGCTGGGATTACAGGCGTGAGCCATGGTGCCCGGCCAATTCTCTTAACCATTTTAAACTGTACAGTGTACAATTGATGGTGTTAAATATATTCACATTTTTGTGTAACAGATCTCTAGAATTTTTTCATCTTGTGCAAGTGAAACTTTATGTCCCTTGATCGACAGCTCATTTCCCCTTCTTACTAGCCCCTGGCAATCATCGTATTTTTTTCTGTTTCCATGACTACTCTACGTGTCTCGTATAAGTGGAATCATAGCATTTGTCCTTTCGTGACTTATTTCCACTCAGCATAATGTCCTCAAGATTTATTCATGTTATATAGCATGTGCTAGGATTTCCTCCTTTTTTGTGGTTAAATAATATTCCACTTATGTATATACCACATTTTCTTTATCCATTTATATGTCTATGGACATTTTGGCAGCTTACACCTCTTAGCTATTGTGAATAATGCTGCAATGAACGTGGGAGTTTGAATGTCTCTTTGAGATTCTGTTTTCAATTCTTTTGGATATGTATACTTCGAAGTAGGATTGCTGAATCATGTGGTAATTCTCTTTATAGTTTTCTGAGGACCCTCTATATAATGTTTTCCATAGTGGCTGCACTATTTTACATTCCTACTAGCCGAAGGGTTCCAATTTCTTCACGTGCTCACCGGTGCTTTTTATTTTCTGTTTGTTTTTTTTTTTGATAGTGGCCATCATAATGGGTATGACATGATATTTCATTACGGTTTTGATTTGCATTTCCCTAGTGACTAGTGATGTTGAGCATCTTTTCATGTGTTTGTTGGCCATCAATGTATTTTCTTTAGAGAAATGTCTATTCAGGTTCTTTGGTCGCCTTTTAATTGGGTTACTTGGGTTTTTTGGTGGTTGTTAAGTTGCAGCAGTTTTCTATTCATTCTGGATATTAACTCCTTATCAGGTATATGATTTGCAGTTTTTTTTTTTTTTCCCATTTTGTAGGCTGCTTTTTTACTCTGTTGGTTGTTCCATTTGATATGGAGAAGTTTTAAAGTTTTACGTCATCTCATTTGTCTATTTTTGCTTTCATTGTCATATCTGGGAAATCATTGACAAATACGGTGTTATGAAGCTTTTCCTCTATGTTTTCTTTTAGGAGCTTTAGAGCTTATGTTTAGGTCTTTAATCCATTTTTAGTTAATTTTTGCGTATGGTGTTAAGTAAGGGACCTACTTTATTTTTTTACTTGTGGATATTCGGTTTTCCTAGTACCATTTGTTGAAAAGACTGTCATGTCCCTATTGTTTGGCCTTAGTACCTATGTCAGAGATTGTTCGATCATATATGTGAAGGGTAATTTCAGGGCTGTCTGTTTTGTTCCATTGGTCTGTGTATCTGTCTTTATGCCAGTACCACATTGTTTGGGTTCCTATAGTTTTGTAAGGTATTTTGAAATCAGGAATGTTGAGGCATTCGACTTTTTTCTCTTTCAAAATCGTTTGTGCAATTCAGGGTCCCTTGAGATTCTACATGAGTTTTATACATATTTTTTCTATTCTTACAAAAAATGTCTTGGGATTTTGACAGTGATTACATTGAATTTATAGATTGCTTTGGGTAGTATGGATAGTTTAACAATATTAAGTATTCCAATCTATGAACATGAATGTCTTTCCCTTTATTTTTGTTGTATATTTCTTTTAGCACTGTATTGTAGTTTTGGGTGTATAGGTCTCATGCCTTGTTGGTTAAATTTATTTCAAAGTATGCTGTTCTTTTTGATACTATTATAAGTGGATTTTTTTCTTATTTTCCTTCTTGGATTGTTCATTATTGGTGTGTAGAAATGCAAATTTTTGTGTGTTGATTTGAGTTGTAGATATCTTTGAGCACCTAAAACCTGTGGAAAAACACGTCTGTTGTCTTTCTCTCTTACATACACACCATACATGCACAATTTCCAAGGATCAGATACCCTCTGAAGTGTGTCCATACTACCCAGGTTGAGGTTTGTTGTTCATATTTGGGGGTGGGGGATGTATCACTTAAATAATTCAAGGATAATTCATTTATTCATAAAGTTTCTATACATTTCAATAAATACTAATAAGAAATGAATTCATTTAAAAAACAAAACACTGTAGAAGAAAGGACAGCTCAGCATCTTCTGAAGATCCAACCGAAAACTCATCCTGTGCAGAATTGTGTTCTGTTTTGGACCCGGACCCTTCTTCACAGCACCACTTTGGAATGGCCTTTAAGCATCCAGTTGTTTAATCTCCAACCTTCCCTTTTCCCTCCCCGTACTTTTTCTTTACCAGAGTATCTCTAATTGTCTTAATCTACCACTAGCCAACATTTCTGTCACCCTAGCTCATACCGCATATTAAACCTGCTACCAAAGTGGCCATGGGTGATGTCTTTTCTCCTGCCTTTCCTTATTCCCGTCAAGTACCAAAAAGTCTTTTGCATATTGAGTGTGCATTATGCATTTTGATCAACCCCATAGTCATCCCTGGCATGAGTGATGTTCCAGTGCAACTGGTAATATTTTCCCTTTTCACTTACCTCTCAGTTCGTAGTGCCTCATTAACGTCTGTTGTTTGTCGGGACCTTCTTTCTGCTTGAATATACGTGGACAGTTTGTTCTTCTGGCACTGTTATAGGGGAGCTAGGAGCAGCCAATACAAACATTTTTAAAACTTGCAGTTTGTTAGATAAAATTGAATTGCGAACATTCATCTTTAGAGCAGGAACCTTGCCATTTAGGTTTAGAAAAATACTTCCTACTTGTCCCATATTCTTTATGTATCTTGAATTGCTAGTTTTTAATTAATGACAGTGGACTAAGCTTCGCTTAGGTCTTTTTTTGTTTTAAATGATGAGTGTATCTTTACCTGTATGCAGTTAAGCTGTTTTCAATAAATTATGGCAAGAGGTACAAAGTATTAAGATAATTAAAATTTGTTTTATGTATATATATAAAACAAATATAAGTTTTATATATGTGAAACTTGTCTTATCTTGCTACAATAGCTCACTGAAATATTTTTCTCTATTATTGCTATTAAAATTATTTGTAAGTTCATTATAACAATATATATTTAAGATTCTGATGGCAATAGGAAACTTCATTTTAATGACTTAGTTTTTTTTTTTTTTTTCCCTAGAGTCAGATTAGTCAATGTAATAATGCCCTGGAGAACTCTGAAGAACTATTAGAATTTGCAACAAGGTCATTAGATATAAAGGAACCCGAAGAATTTTCAAAGGTACACAAAAACTGAATTAATACACTTAAGGGAAGTTGTATTTTTAAAAAGGCGTTTTTGTTTTTCTTTAGTTTTGGATTTCTTTACTGATTTCTAATACTAATAAAGGCTTGGAGTTTCTTGATAAGTAAAATGCTAACTGTTCATTTATTCCAAAGCAAGCACTTAGAAGTGTGTGTCTTTAGGGTCATCAACAAATATGTTTAAAAAATGTTTCTATGTTTCTGTCTATGAGCTGCTTGGGAAAGCATCCACTTTATGCACATGAGCACTGTAACTGTGTAACTTCTTATTGCAGATAAATGCCCCCACTGCTTAAGTTAAGTAACTGAATGTTTTATTAAAACATGGAAATGTAGATCCTTACTTATGGGATATGTTTAGTATAAAAATGTAGAGAGTAGAGCAAGAAGCCTGCTAATGTTTTAACTTAAATCCTGGTGTTTAAGTGATTGTAAAGTGTAAATTCTAATTTCTTCTTTTAAGTAGGGTCATTTTAAATGATTACCATTTTGTCAAATCAAAACTCAGAAATGTAGAATATATTTTAAAATGATGTGAAAAGATTTGGAAATTAAGCTATATAATTAGCAAAAATTACTGTGTAGTTATCAAGATAAAATTTGAGTTTGATGTTATTTACTTCACCTTTGTGGAGTATGTAGTGAGCTGCATTGGTGTTAGAAAGGTAGCTTTATAATTGATTTATGCCTAGTGATTGTTTTTATTTTATGATTTTCTGTGAACTTGAAGGTAGAAAAAACTTCCTTGAAAAGGTAACATTTGCCACCTTAGATCTTTGGATATTAAAATTGAACTTTAATTGATTTCTTCTTTTTAAACACATGAATCAAAACAGAAGTTCTTTTGCTGTAAGCCAATGCATGAATTAATTCTTTAAATTTGGAGGTGAGTTGTAAAGAAGCTTACTAATGCACATAGGTGGACTTATTATATAAAGAAATTACAAGGGAAATGTACTATATTTAAAAGTACTTTAAAAGTATGATATGTTGGCCAGGTATGGTGGCTCATGCCTGTAATCCCAGCACTATGGGAAGCCAAGGTGGGTGGTTTGCTTGAACCCAGGAGTTTGAGACCAGCCTGGGCAACATGGTGAGATCCTGTCTGTACAAAATACACACAAAAATTAGCCGGGCATGGTGATGTGCACCTGTAGTCCCAGCTACTCGGAGGCTGAGATGGGAGGATTGCCTGAGCCTAGGAAGTTGAGGCTGCACCGGGCTGTGATTACACTGCTGCACTCTAGCCTGGGCAACAGAGCGAGACCCTATCTCAAAACAAAACAAAACAAAACAAAACAAAAAGCACTATATCACTTATTTAGAGGGCATTCATGTGATAAACTTGAGTGTCTGGAACATAGCTAAGAAACATGCAGAAAGCAAAAGATGTCTTAGTCATCAAAATCAACATCATAGAGTTCATGGACAAGAGTTAATGTCCTCTATTCAAGATCATTTCTCAGAATCTGTTGACTATTGTACTTGATACTACTATTATTTTCAGTATTTTTCTTTCTGTTTTCTACTTGTTAACAAATTCCCCTTTTAGTGGAGTAGGGTAGTTGTTAATGACAGGCATAGTCATAGTAGCAAGAATTACCATCTGACAGCCTGAGAGTGAGGAAGAAGACAGGAAAACTACAGAATGTGGACACTAATACTCAAAAATGCCTTGAATCCAGTTGATTTAAGGAGAGACTGATACTTGGAAAAACTATGATAAAAGTTTATTTCTCCCACGTTTCTCTATTGACATTTTTAGCGTTCTTCTGTCTTCTTTCTCCCAAATGCTACCCTTTTCTGTTTCACTGTCCTTTATTCTTTCCACCTTTGTTTCTGTTATAATTTATTCCTGACAGATTATAAATTAGAAAGGTTCTGATTAAATAAGTCACATTGTGGTTTAATATGCCACTTCGCTTATTCTTACTATTTGGGTCTTGTCTTGCAGCAGTTTTTAGTACTATTTAGTAGCTTAAACCATTTGGAGATGCGGTGAAATGAATTACAACCATGTGTCACTTAATAACGAGAATGTCTTCTAAGAAATGTATCATTAGGCAATTTCATCATTGTGGGAACATTAGAGTGTAATGGCACAAACCTAGATAGTATAGCCTACCACATACCTCAGCTGTATTGTATAGTCTGTTGCTTCTATGCTGAAAACCTGTGTAGCATGTTACTGTACTGAATACTGTAGGCAATTGCAATACAGTGGTATTTGTGTATCTCAACATAGAAAGGGTATAGTAAAAATACAGTATTATAATTTTATGGGACCACCATTGTATATGCAGTCCATTATTGACTGAAACGTAGTTATGTGGCACATTACTATATCTGTCA
This sequence comes from Hylobates moloch, assembly GCF_009828535.3. Taxonomy (NCBI): domain Eukaryota; kingdom Metazoa; phylum Chordata; class Mammalia; order Primates; family Hylobatidae; genus Hylobates; species Hylobates moloch. The sequence continues at coordinate 77,620,226 of NW_026652285.1, forward strand.
GTGTTTCCTAGCCAGAAATCTGGGTTTATCATTTAGGAAAAATGCTTAACTGAGAGGTGCTTGCAATTATTTTCTTCATATGTCCAAATAGTATCCAGATAATAATTTGATTTCAAGTAAAAAACTGAGTTCACTTTCCTAGCCAGCTACATGGACTACAGGCCTGCCTCAAACACCTAGTTGCTGACTGAACAGGGAGAGATGACTTTGGAGATTATTATTAGTCTAGCAGTATATTGTTAGATGTCTGGAAAAAGAAATTCATTTAAGTTATACTATTTGTGAATATCCCATATTAAAGTGCTTAAATGAGATTAATATGAATGGCCCATGAGGACAAAAAAACAGCGTAGGCTAACATCGAGGCAGTGTGTCTTTTCATACTTCATTATCTTCAAAAAGAGTATTTTAAGTTCTAATATTTAAATTATCACATTGCAGTATCTCAGCATGAGACTGAATGTGAAGCTATGCTATTTACCAGCATTTTACTTTCTGAAAGTAAACAAATACAAATAGCACAAATGCAAAAAGATTTTAGAACGTACTTTAACTAATTTTTTTTAACTGCTGGAAGTTTGGTTGTTAGTAAATTTATGCAGAAGGATCACCAGCAAATGGGATCCAGATCATTAGCTTTATTCGTGGACTTAACAAATTGGCAACATCCCACCAAATGTGGGTTCTCTGCTAACAGCCGGCCTGCAGAACACTGCTTGGATCCTTTACCAAAATTAGTATTTCTATTCCCACCCTGACTTTAGACCTTGAATTCTCTCTATAGAAAGAGCTGGGTCAGTGGAACAATTTCCAAGTCAGTGTAACTAACTTGCCATCACAATCATGCCACACATACTCCAGTTGTCAGACTAGAAGGGAGAAAATAGTTTCCTATCCATGGGGTCCCTATAATGGAATAAAAAGTACAGAGTTAGGTGAAAGGGGAACAGTGTCGTCTGCATTTGATCACAGCTGAAGAGGGAGAATGGGTTTAATGTATTTCCCACATCTTACTTGTAATGAATGATTTGCCTGTAGAATATTGTCCATTGAGTGTTAGGCTCTGACCACTGGAAGGAGTGAATAAGAAGAGGAGTAGGTGGAAGCTCACTCAGTACTTTCAAGTAAGCAGAAATACTGCCAGAAGCTCCCTCTGTAGGCTGAAGTTAAGAGTGTTAGGAGAGAGGAGAGGACCTTCAACAAAAGCATGTATGTTTCAGTTTTGAGGACAATATAAAAAAACAGATCTAAATATTTGTTAAGCATAGGTCAAATTGTAGTTTTCACCTTAATTTCATTTCTTGGTGTTTATGTCTTACAGAAATGCAATCTCCTGTTGTACAAATGTGCCTAATCATAAAACAGTTGTATGCAGTACTGTATTTCAAAGTGTATTTCAAGTTATTCACTGTGGCTTTCGTGACAGATTCTTTCAAATGATCATGCTTTTTGAAAAACAGTTCCTTTTATGAACAGATAAATATATGTCTACCAAATACAAAACTTCTAATGTATGGAATCAACTGGTGTGCAATCTTTTTTTTTTCCAAAGACATATTTTTGCCTAAAGGAAAATAATGTTTTGAGGCTATCTTTTTTTCCCTCTTGCTTTCTATAAAAAGAGAAATGATGATATTAAAGAAGAAAGATAGAAACAATAAGATACTTTATCTTCAAAGTGCTTTATAAATTCACAAAAGAAAATAGTTTCTATATTCACCCATTACAGATTAAGAACAAAAGAGATTGGGAAAAGATCTGTTAACTTTTTTCTATGTGACTGGGAAAATATCTGGTTTAACGTCTTTAAATTTAATTGACAGTTATGAAGATTGGTTTGCGATTACTTCTACTTTACTCATATTACAGTTTCTCTGCATTCATATCAGAGATGGTGCCTTTCTTTCTCCCTCTCTCTCTGTCTTCCCTCATTCCCTCCCTCCATCTCTTAGTTAATTGTTTTTAAACTAAATCTTACAATTCTATTGCTTTAATCAGTCATAGAAATGTCACCTGAGACCAAACTTCCTTAAGTAGAATTGTAATGCTGAATTTTGTCAAACATCTGTTTAATTAGTACCAGCTGATTCCAAGATTTACCACTGCTCTGTTGCCAACACGTTTATTTGAGCCTACGTAATTCCATGTAGTGAGTTATGAAGAAGCTGCAATGAATGTTTAGATTTATATTTAGGTTATGGTACTGTATATTATTGAAAAGCTTCCAAGAAGCTTAGTTATATTACTTTACTCAGCATCACTCTTTAGATCTTCTATTGAAATCCTTTCTGCCAATTTTGTAATTGACAAAAGTCACCATTCTTGAAATAGAGGAATAGAAACTTAGAAGCTGTATAGTATTGTGTATCTTTTGGATACCTGTTTTGAGAGAATTCTAGAAAATAATTATTTTCCAGTTTAAGACATTTCTTGAAATTGGGCCTTTTCAAAGAAATATCTTCAGAATTTGAAACTCTGCCTTCTAATCATTGCTCAGAATAACTTCTTAAACCTCTCTTGGATTTATACAATATATATGCAGTAAAATTTGAACCTAAATGAAAGTGGAGCCATGGGAGTTTTCAGTTTTACTAGCTGGGTATATTCTATGTAAATGTATGGACAACAGTTTTTCATGGATTATCTGGCTTTTCATTTATTCCTTTCCTAGTTTTTCACAAACAGCATGGTACATGAAGTGATACTATAAAAGCTTTGCATGCATGCATATGTGCACACACACACTAAAACTTTTCACCTTATTAAATTTAGTAACACTTGACACAAAATTGAATTATTGTGGTCAGTTTAAAAAACGGTAATCATCTTCATATTATTGGGTTATGCAAGGGTAATTGGTAGTATTTCTCTAAGTTTGAAACCAGTTAGGAAATAAGACAAAACAAAACTGATAAGAGGCCAAATAATGACAAAAGCATATTGGAAAAGATGGCTTTTGTTATTGGGCAAGTTTCCCAATACTAAATACCTAGAATTAGACAGACAAATTCACCCAGGCATGATCAGCAGGGGCTGCCTCAGGTGATGGGCAGGGGAAGCCTCTTTCAGTGAAAGTTATGGCACAGAGGGAAAGAACAGAATATATGTTCTCTGTGGGCAAGCAAGCTGTGAGAAAAAGCAGAAGGTCCTGAGCTACTAATTTCTAGTTTCTCCTATCAAACCCATTATCAGATAAGTCATATCATTTTCCTAGGAGAAATAAGGGAATGGAGAGGTAAAGAGTAATCCTAGTAGTACTTGTTTCATATCAGGTACAGAGAAGAGTCCTTTCTTTCCTTCCTTTAACACTTACATTAAAATCTTTGTTTTGTAATTCCAGCTTTAATGACCGTAATTAAAAACATCATTTAAATTAACTTTTTAAAGATTTTCTATCTCCAGTACTACAGTAGTTTCATGACTTAAGATACAGATTCCACAGAATTTGTTTGTGTAGCATGTGGGAATGATTTTTGGAAACATTAAGGAACAAAATTCCTTAGAAAAGAAGTAGAATGATTAATATACAAGGTCTCAACTGATTAATAGTAATGCTGAGACTGTATAATATGCTGATCTCTTAAATCTCAGTTCTGTGTTGCCTGGGTGCGCTGGCTCACGCCTGTAATCCCAGCACTTTGGGAGGCTGAGGCAGGCGGATCACGAGGTCAGGAGATCAAGACCATCCTGTCTAACACGGTGAAACCCCGTCTGTAATAAAAATACAAAAAAACTTGCTGGGCGTGGTGGTGGGTCCCTGTAGTCCCAGCTACTCGGGAGGCTGAGGCAGGAGAATAGCATGAACCCGGGAGGCAGAGCTTGCAGTGAGCCAAGATCGCGCCACTGCACTCCAGCCTGGGTGACAGAACAAGACTCTGTCTCAAAAAGAAAAAATCTGAGTTCTGTGTTTTTGAGTAGAAAGAGTACTCAGACCAGAATGTTTTAGGGTGGGTATAAAAATGACCAATAATGAATAGGAACAACGTTAGAACTGAAGAAGAGAGGCCACAGAAGCATTGCTACATGTATCTAATTAACATTCAAATAAATTTAATAATTATTAAGTATTACTATGTCCTAAGCATTTTTGCTAGGCACTGGGGATACAATGTTGAGCAAAACAGCCTTGTCTATGTCTGATATATTGTTAACTATACTGGTTACTGTGGAGAAAAAAACTTTTGTTTGATATATTGTGTGTAAATATAAAAGGGACAACAGTTTTTACTTGTTTTTTATTATTTTGTGTGACCATGCAGCCCCAAGTAAATAGCTGAGTTCCCTTTCTAAACTTGTGCTTGCATTGAAAAAAAAGACAAAAGAGATACCTTATATATAGGTTTAAGTTGGTAGCATGTATGAAATCATCATGGAGAAAGACCCCATTGCTAGAAGTATTTCTCTGGTCTCCGTGTCTGAATTTCTGCCTTTACAGCTTTCTTTGGAGTAAAGGTTTATAGAATTGCAGCCTAGTTGTATTTGTTAGCAGGCAAACTCTCAGAATTCCTTGCCCTATAGAGGCATATAGAGAAAACTTGGAACAACGATTATGAAGTAGTTAAAGATATTTCTGAAGAAAAATTAGAGAGTAAATTTGACATGTACAAGAAAACCATGAAGGAAGTTGTCCCATGAAGGAGATTGGTTGCTCTAGTTGTTGAGTATCAGACTGAATGAAAGTGGAGGTGTGTTTTGATAATCTTAAGGTAAGAAAAAAACATTTATAGTCACCTGGAATTTGTTTGAAGTGTTAAATTTTCCTCTTAAAAGGTGATTTTTGTGGGGTCTGGATTTTCTACTATAATTCTAACATGACATGAAAGCTTATGTGAACTATACACATAAATTTTCTATAGTTTGTGTTTTGGTGAATATGAACTAATCTATTGCAGGGTTTATATCCTAACTTTTCTTGCATGTCACTGCCATTGAAACTTGCATGAAAAGCACTAACTTGCCTTCTTTCTCTTCTCCCTGATTGGCTCCAAGGCTGCCAGACAGATCAAGGATAGGTATGGTATAAAACACATTTTTACTTAAGTATAAATATTGAAGTCAGAAATGAAATTCAGAAATAGTTTTTTAATTAAAATCGTGTTAGTTAAGATAAAAATACCCAATGACCAAGTACAAAATAAAATGTCATCTGTGTATTTTCTTGGAATAAGTATTGTATCAATAAGATTTTTTAAAAGCATAGTTGTGGATAATTATGTGCTTCAGAAGAATTTCATTTCTGGTGTAGTAATATAGTTAGTTTTAGTTTTAGAACAGTTCTTAATTAGTTGTACTAATGAAGAGGGAACTATTTTGAATAACTTAAAGATATATATTCCTGGAATGTGTTTTTTGTTGTTAAATTTAAATGTAAGTGGGTCTTATTTTCTGTGAACTCACTCATTTTAATTAGTCCTCAAGAACTAAAGCTCTCCTACTTCACTGCCCTCCTGTTTAACACCTCGTATTCTCATTCCATCCTGTTCCTGGTGCCATCTCTTTCTATTTCTAATGCCACCACTATCTAGTTAATATTCTGTGGGAAGAGAAAATTAAGGAAAATTATTAAAGGTTTTGGTTCAAAAGGTCTTTCTTATTGGTAGAGCCAGGCTTAAGAAAAAGAATTTAGTACTTGTAACGACCATAGAGTGCTAAAGGAGTTGCTGGCAACATTTGGATTGCATTAACACAGCAGGAACAGTTTGGATCTGCCTGTCTAGTCACTGAGTATTGTCTGTATTGAGATTATAACAAGTTTTTTCATCTGAGGATCATGAGATTCTCGGAAAGGCACAGCTCTTCAAAGTACCACTCCAAATCCTAGATTAAATTATTCTTCATCAGATAATTCACAAAAATTTTCATTATAGATTATGTGAAAAACAGTGCCTCTATTGTTAATCTTGGCTGAAAATTTTACTTCTGGGTTTCTCTCTTTTTTCTTTTTTTTTTTTTTTTTTGAGGCAGAGTCTCGCTCTAGCACCCAGGCTGGAGTGCAGTGGTGCGATCTTGTCTCACTGCAACCTCTGCCTCCTGGGCTCAAGTGATCCTCTGCCTCATCCTCCTGAATAGGTGGGACTACAGGCATGCGCCACCACACCCAGCTAATTTTTGTATTTTTTGTAGAGACAGGGTCTTGCTATTTTGCCCAGGATGGTCTGGAATGCCTAAGCTCAAGCTATCCGCCCAACTTGGCCTCCCAAAGTGCTGGGATTACAGGTGTGAGCCATTGTGCCTGGTCCTATATTAATTTTTATATATTTTTTGTATATTTTACATCAGGCAGTAGCTAAAGACATGGATCATTCTTATAAATCCTGGATCTAGAAAGATGATTGTGAAAGTTTGAAGGTGAAAAATATTAGCCGTGTGAGGAATGGATGCTAGATAGGTCAGTTTTGTGGATAAGGTAGATTTGGGTTATGTCTGGAAATTGCTATGAGTCATCCATCTTCCTCCCTGGGTATATTATACTTACTGTTTAGCTACCTATCCCACTACATCCTGCTCTAGTTCCTAATTTTCTGAATTAGAAGTTACTTCCTAATTATGACCTTGCAAAATCTCTCCCTTTTTCAAGACTCTATATGGCTCTTTTCATCACAGAATCTTGTTTGTATCCTTGAACTCTTTGTCTTTGTCCAGATTTGTTTATCAGAATTTAATTTTATGACCAATTTCAATGGCTGTATTCTTCACTGAAGCTTGGGTTTTTTGCGTCTTCTAAGCCAGCCTCTTGGCTTGATTTCATAAGTATCCAGGTGATCTCAGGAATTAGGGTTCAGGCAAACTGTGTGTGTGTGTGTGTGTGTGTGTGTGTGTGTGTGTGTGTGTGTGTGTTTCTTTTTTCTTTGCTTGTTCAAACCCTATAGCATTTTTGTGGTCCCCTGCAGAATTTTTACTTCCTGCCCGAGGAACATTTCTGACTCTCAACTTAATTTTTTTTTTTTTTTTTGAGACAGAGTCTTGCTCTGTCGCCCAGGCTGGAGTGCAGTGGTGCAATATTGGCTCACTGCAGGCTCTGCCTCCCGGGTTCAAGCGATTCTCCTGCCTCAGCCTCCCAAGTAGCTGGGATTACAGGCACCTGCCACCACACCCAGCTAATTTGTGTGTGTGTGTGTTTTGTAGAGATGGAGTTTCACCATGTTGGCCAGGCTGGTCTCGAACCCCTGACCTCAAGTGATCTGCCCATTTCGGCCTCCCAAAGTGCTGGGATTACAGGTGTGAGCCACTGTGCCTGGCCCTTCAACTTAATTTTTAAAATTTGGTGTTTAGCTTTATAATGTTCAGATATCTCTGATGTAGTTTTTAGTACTCCCCAAAAGTGAGCTTTTAGAATTCCATTTTTGCCATTTAAAATATAAAAATAATTTAAATATATAGTCATAATAAAATAACTACTGTAGCTATTTTCACCAAGCAAAGAATCGACTTTTTTTTGGGGGGGGGGGTCAGGGTCTTGCTCCACCACCCAGGCTGGAGTGCAGTGGCACAATCACAGCTTATTGCAGCCTGGACCTCCCTGGCTTAAGGGGCCCTTCCACCTCTGCCGCCTGAGCAGCTGGGACTGCAGGCACGTGCCACCATGCCCAGTTAATTTTTCTGTATCTTTTTTAGAGACAGGGTTTCGCCATGTTGCCTAGGCTGGTCTCAAACTCCTGGGCTCAAGCTGTCCTCTCGCCTCAGCCTTCCGAAGTGCTGGGGTTACAGATATGAGCCACCATGCCTGCCCTAGGATTATCTTTTTGTAAGGGCATAGATGGATTTTAAGGGAGAATGTGTAACATATCTGAGCAAGCAATCAAATATAAAAAAATGAAAATGTCTGTGAAAACTCATCATTTATCATTTGCTATGGTAGAAGTTACACAGAGGAACAGCAAGATGAAGAGAGAAAACTCAGGATAGAAATAAGATAATAGCACATCTCTATAACTTTATAGAATTACTGGCGTGTACTTCTGGGGACTTAATAATGTTGGAATATGATTAGTCGAGGTATATTGCAGGAGTTATTGGTTCTTGAAAGAGAGGGGTTATGGAAGAGTCAAGTTAATTAGGTAGTTTGAGGAAATGAAAACTGTGTTTTGTAGTTATTTTATCTTTGCAAAAATCAGGAGCGAAGGATCCTTGAATTTACCTTGTGCTAGTAGAAATGAACTAAGAAAATCAAGGGGAATTAAAACATACCTAGCCTTGTGGATCCTGTAGTGTAGAGAATTATCTAATGAATTTTAGATGTTTAGTTTGGGCTTTGAGGCATGTATCTAAATACATGAAGTTAAAAATTAAAGTTCAGTCTTCTGAAAGATTGTAGCATTGTTGCCCATCTAAATTGATTCATGGAAACTTAAATTTTCATTGACTAGAAAATAAGAGTTGTTCTTGTTTTTTTTTAAAGCTTTGATAAGCCTTTCTAATGCATTTAGGGGCATATTCTTTTTCTTTGACGTCATGGTGATTGAATCAAATCTTACAGGTTTAAGGTTTAAAATTCTCTAAAATACTTTTGGATTTTTTTTCTCAACATTTCTCAGTAAACATTTAAATATTTAGTCAGGTTTTGAATAAACCAAGTAGGTTCTAACCTATTCACTGATTCAGTGAGCATTTAGTAAGTACATATCTGACTATAGCTATTTCAAATGTCCTCAAATCAAAAGATACTTGGGGCTGTAAAGAATAACATATGTAGGACTTAGTATTTGTTCCTTTTTATTGAAATTGTATTATTTGAGAGACAGCTTAGTGTAATATGTATGAAATACTCAGCATTATACTTGGCATATAGTAAGCAGTCAGTGTGAATTCCCTTTGCTGTAAATTATATTTCATGTAGCACTTTCTTCTTGATAAACACATCAACTGTTGTTTACTCATTGTTACTATTAAATTATTACTAGTTTTAAAATGAAGTAAAATAACTAAATACAGAAACAGCTTGACATTTTTCATCCTAAAGTAAGTGAATATAGCAAGTTTGACATCTTTCATTTCATTGACTTCTTGGATAGATTTGGCAGATCCGATTGATCTGGCAGATACAATTGACTAGGCCTAGTATTCCCCTTGTCCCACCAGCTCTGTTTCCTTCCCCTTCCAAATTGTGTACTAGGAGGACAGTGTTCACCTGTAGTACTTCTGATCATTCTTGAACCAAAGATAGTAAGGGGCTTACTTTGTGATACTTGTGGAAATTTATTGGAATATGAAAAATTGAAATTTGAGATAAGATTACAAATTAATAGAATAAGAGGATTTCTTTTAATCTTCAGTTTAATGGACTACAGATTCTCTGTACTTTGGATAAAGTGGCGTCATTCTTTTTTTGTTTTTCCCTCCACATTCATCTAGTAAATGTTTATTGAATTCCTATTATTTCCATGGCATATAGTTTTTCACAGGGCTGTTTCTTATAGTAGGCTTCCCTGTAGCTGATGTTGATAGATCAGAGTGACACCTAGTGTGGTATTCATTGATAGTGATTTCACTTCTCTCCTTTCTTATCCATGGCCTATCTTTAGCAACTACCAGACTATACAATATTAGGTCAATCTACCTCTACTCTTATTTGAGGGTACATGGGGTAGCTCTTATTACTAGGGAGAATGTTTGAATCAAGGTGTGATTCAAATGAATATAAATGAATTTTAGTTCATTATCTGGCATATGAAAAGGAGTAAGGCTGGCATCAGGAAGTCAGTAAGATTGAGTGTACAGAGGTTCAAATGAATGTTGAGTCTGGTAAAGATTATTTTTATTGGATATTTGTTGTTATTCGTATATATGCAATTTAATAAAAATTGGCTGGGAGGAAAGTTGCTAACCAGTTGTCTTAAATGTCTTTAAAAAGACATTTTGTAGTTTTTTATTTAGTTAATTTTGAAGACTAAGAGCAAATTTCTATTTCACTTTTTACTTTTATTATAGTCTCTGAAATTATTAGTGATATAATTTCTTTTCATTTTATAAATTAAATATGATTTGATACTTCTTACTTCTTTATTTTAAAAAGTATGTTTGTGTTTACCATAGAGTCACAATGGCTTCAGCCTTTCGCCTTTCTTTGAAACCAAAGGTCAGTGACAACATGACTCATTTAATGGTGGATTTCTCACAGGAAAGACAGATGCTGCAAACTTTGAAGTTTTTGCCAGGTAAATACATGTATTACATGTAAAGTTTTGTATAAAAACTTTTTTTTTCTACAAGATTTTTTTGCAGTGAACATTGGTATGTAAGTATTAAGGAAGTATAGTGTGATTTTTTTTTTTCATTCAGCTAAGGAATAATTAAATTTGCTAGTTTTTTTATTTTTAGATATTTTATTGGTAGTAAAATTGCATTTTCAGAATCCTATCAAGGGATCTCTTATTGTTAGCTTGGCAGAGGGAAGCAGTATGGTGTGATGGTTAGCAGTTGGTCTCAAGGCCAGACTTCTTAGGTTTGAATCCTATTGCTTACTTGCTATGTAATCTTGAACAATTTGCTTAACTTGCTTCATTTTTAACATCTTTAAAATGTGATGTTATTCTTCTAGGGTGTTTATAAGGATTAAATCAATTGATACCTCTAAAATATTTATAATAGTACCTGCACGTAGTTAAAATTCAGTGAATGTTAGGTGTTATCATCATTATTATTGTGGTTGTTGGCTCAGATGGAACTTTATCTTCAGTAATATGTTAACATTATTTTATTAAAGTATTAACAGGATATTGCAGTAGCCAGAACCATTTGTGATTGAGTCCCAAATTTTTCACATATGTAAAAGAGCCAATTGAGAACCAATCTTAGTCTGTTTTGTGTTGCCATAACAGAAGGCCTGAGACTGGGTAATTTATATAAAGAAAAGAGGTTCTCTAGGCTGAGAAGTTCAAGACTGGGCAGCAGTGTCTGGCAGCTTCTGGTGATAGCCTCATGCTACGTCAAAACATGATGGACAACAGAAGGGGAACCAGACACATGCAAAAAAGGCAAAACAAGAGAGTCAACCTCACTTTGTAAGAATCTTCTTTCACGAGAACTAACCCAGTCTTTTGAGAAAGACATCAACGCATTGTAATGACCTAATCACCTCTTAAAGGCACCACTTCCCAACACTGCCATATTGGTGACCAAACTTCAATATGAGTTTGCTGGGGATAAGTCAGGAATATGACTTACAACCTTTTGGTTAGGTTTTTTTTTTTTTTTTTTATCATGTTGCTGATAACTAAAACTATTTAGATATGGTGATTTGAGGGATCAAGGAATTTCTTGAAAGTGATATATGTTTTCCTTACAAGTACCTTTTTTTTTTTTTTTTTTTGAGACGGAGTCTCGCTCTGTTGCCCAGGCTGGACTGCAGTGGCACGATCTCGGCTCACTGCAAGCTCCGCCTCCCGGGTTCGCGCCATTCTCCTGCCTCAGCCTCCCAAGTAGCTGGGACTACAGGTGCCCGCCACCGAGCATGGCTAAGTTTTTGTATTTTTAGTAGAGACGGGGTTTCACGGTGTTAGCCAGGATGGTTTCGATCTCCTGACCTTGTGATCCGCGTGCCTCAGCCTCCCAGAGTGCTGGGATTACAGGCGTGAGCACAAGTACTTTTTTTTTGGAGGCTGTTTTTGAATAGAGAATGTTGATTATATGGAACCATTCCTTTTTTCCTTGAATATATGGTCAGGGACTTTAAAATATGATTGGAAAAACAAGTTAGTAGTTCTAACACTATAATGGAACCTAGTAAGGATAGCACAAGTGAAATACTAATTTGTGTGATATAGATTAGAAGTTCTAGAGGAGTTCATAAAAGGAAAAGATGAGAGAAGGAACTGTAGTTGTAGAGGAAGAAAGTGTACTTGTCATTGGCTATTTACCTAAACATTGGCCTTTCAGAATTTCTATATTTTCATTCGCAGGGCTCTACTTAAGAGTAAAACTGATATTAAAGCAGGAATAAACATTTTTAAAAGTTTTATTTTGATTGCCATATAATTTAAAATGGTTTGGTCTTTTCAATCTGACATGTAGAATTTCATTGGTAAGAAGCTGGATTTTATTTTAGTTTTGAAAATTTGAGGTGGCACAGGTTACCAGTTAACTGAGGTTTTACTTTTAAGTAGAACACTTTTATGTTCACTTGTGGGAGATAGGGACTTAAATTTCAGACTAGGGAATATATCTCCAAATGTGAACTTTCTTACTTAAGAAAGGAAAATAGGAAATATGTTTAGGTCACATTAACCATATGTCTCTACTTACCGCCAGTATGACCCTAAAACTTCAGAATTTCACCCTTCTTCATATAGCTATCAGATATAGAACGTTCTTAATATAATTTCCATCTGAGTGGAGAGCAAAGAAAAATTTCAGCAACCTAGAGAGGAAAGTTGTCCTTTCCTGCTTATCTGTTTACATATTAAAGTTACTTTAGTATTTTTGTTGGAAAAAGGAATATATGCATGTGGTAAACAGTTAAAGTAGTACAAAAGAGTATAAAGTAGCCCTCTCATCTCAGACTTCCAGTTTTCTTCCCTAGGAGCTACAAATGTTGACTAGCATGTGCTTATCTTTCTAGAAACAGTCTATGCCTGTAAAAGTGTCATTATATAGACAGAATCATGTAATTGGTAATTTTTGGCGATTTCATGTGATTAAACCTAACATGTAATTCACCTCCTTTAAAGAGGTGGAAGCATATAGTACAGCAAGAACACTAAAAAAGGAAGCATACATACACCTTGTTATATAATTTTGCCTTGCCACTTAACAGTATGTAGGAGTTCATTCCAGATCACTGTACATCTACTTTATTTTTTTCATGACTAGATAGTAGGAATGTAATTAGTTCTTGATGACTATTTAGGTTTATAGTCTTTTCATTAGAAACAATGCTGAAATGTTCAAATACTTGTATATATTTGCAGAGAGGTGCCACTATCTCTTGAGGACAAATTCCTGGAAGTGGAAGTACATGTTTATTTTAAATTTGAGTAGATTTTAAGTTGTCAAAGAGATTTCACAGTTTATATGTACTGGAAAATATTTGAATGCCGGTATTGTTACACTGCTGCAAACACTGCTGTCAGGTTTTTTTTTTACTATTCTAATAGATGACAAATGTATTATGATTGTTTTAATTTTCATTTCTTTAAGTATGAATGAGTTTGTGCTTTTGTCATATTTTCATAAGCCACTTTAAAAATGAGCTCCCTATTTATGAATTTTGTCAAATTTTCATGGGATTGTTAGTCTTTTTATTAATGATATGTGGGGTAGGACCTTTTAATATATTAAGGAAGTCAACCTTTGTCCTATGTGGTGTATATCCTTGCTCACCTTGATCATTTGCCTGTTGAATTTATGGTGATTTTTTTTCCTAGCAAAATTTTTAATTTTAGTGCAGTGAAATACATCACAGTTTTCTTTTGTGACTCTTAGATTTTATAAAGGTCTTACTTAAAAAGACTTTCACTATTGCAAGATTGTAAAAATACACATATTTTCTTATATTTGTAGCTTTTTAAAAATAAACTTCAGTTTTAGAGCAGTTTTAAGTTTACAGTAAAGTTGAATAAAAGGTATGGAGATTTCTCATATACCTTCACACATGCATAGCCTTCTTCACTATCAACGTCTCCCACCAGAGTGGTATATTTATTACAATTGATGAACCTGCACTGACACATCATTATCACCGAAAAGTCTATAGTTTTACATTGGGGGTTCCCTCCTGCTATTGTACATTTTATGGGTTTCGGCAGATGTATACTGACATGTATCCGCCATTGTATTATCATACAGAATATTTTCACTGCCCGAAAAATCTGCTGTGCCCCACATTTTCATCGTTCCTTACCCCCAGTCAGTGGCAACCACTGATCTATTTACTCTCTCCATAGTTTTGCCTTTTTCAGAATCTTGTATAGTTGGAATCATATAGTAAGTAGCCTTTTCACATTGCTTTCTTTCACTTAGTAATATGCATTTAAGTTTCCTCCATGTATATTGATGACCTGATAGCTCATTTCTTTTTAGTATGCAATAATAGTCCATTGTCTAGATGCACCATGGTTTATTTATTCATTTATACACTGAAGTACATCTTGATTACTTCCAACTTTGGGCAGTTATGAATAAGGCTACTATAAACATCTGTATGCACATTTTTGTGTAGACATAAGTTTTCAACTCCTTTGGATAAATGCCAGTTACTGAATGGTATGGTAAAAGCGTGTTTAATTTTATAGGAAACTACCAAACTGTCTTCCTAAGTGTCTGTATGATTTTGCATTCCCACAAGCAATGAATAGAGTTCTGTTGCTCCACATTTTCACCAATTGGTGGTATTGTGGTATTTTATTGTTTTTTAAAATTTCAATTTCCCTAACGACATATTATGTGAAGGATCTTTTTATATACTTACTGTCCGTATGTCTTTTTTGGTGCGATGTCTGTAAGGTCTTTGGCCTATTTTTTTTTTACATTGGGTTGTTTCTTTTCTTATTGTTGAATATTAAGAGTTCTTTGGGCCGGGCGTGGTGGCTCACGCCTGTAACCGCAGCACTTTGGGAGCCCGAGGTGGGCAGATCACAAGGTCAGGAGATCGAGACCATCCTGGCTAACACGGTGAAACCTCATCTGTACTAAAAATACAAAAATTAGCCGGGTGTGGTGGCGGGCGCCTGTAGTCCCAGCTCCTCGGGAGGCTGAGGCAGAATGGCGTGAACCCAGGAGGCAGGAGCTTGCAGTGAGCCGAGATTGCACCACTGCATTCCAGCCTGGCAACAGAGTGAGACTCCATCTAAAAAAAAAAAAAGAGTTCTGTGTAGTCCTTATCAGATACTTCTTTTGCAAATATTGTCTCCCTGTCTGGCTTTTTTTTCCCTTTGACGATGTCTTTTACAGAGCAAGATTTTTAATTCTAATAATGTTTAGCCTATCTTACTGTTTCTTTCATGAAGCTTGCCTTTGGTTCCTTTGAGCTGTTTGTCTCTTCTTTCACCAATACCACGTCTTGATGACTGTAGATTCTTTTTTTTTTTTTTTTTTTTTTTTTTGTGATGGAATCTCACTCTGTCGCTCAGGCTGGAGTGCAGTGGCGCCGTCTCTGCTCACTGCAAGCTCCGCCTCCCATAGTATGTCTGAGAGTTGACTAGTTTCAGTCTTCCAACTTTGATCTTGTTTTTCAATATTGTGTTACCTTTATCTGGATACTTTACCTTTCCATATAAACTTTAGAGTCATCTTATTGATATCCACAAAATAGCTTACTGGGATTATGATTGGGATTGCATTCACTCTGTAGATCAAATTGGGAAGAACTGACATCTTAAGAACATTGAGTATTTCTATCCATAAACATTGGAATATCTCTATATTAATTTAGTTCTTTGATTTCTTTCATTAGAGTTTTGTAGTTTTCCTCATATAAACATTGAACATATTTTGTTAGATTTATATCGAAAGATTTCATTTTGGGGGTACTGATGTAAATGGTGTTGTGTTTTAATTTCAAATTCCACTTGTTCATTTCTGGTATACAGGAAAGTGGTAGGCCTTGTATCCTGCAGCCTTGCTGTGATCACTTATTAGTTTCAGGAGTTTTTTTGTTGATTCTTTTGGATTTTCCACATAGATGATCATGTCATTTGTTAACAAAGACAGTTTTATTTATTTCTCCCAACCTGAATACCTTGTATTGTCGTACTGCATTACCTAGGACTTCCAGTACTATGTTGGAAGCAGTAGAAAGAGGGGGATCCTTGCCTTGTTCCTGAACTTAGTGGAAACATTTTGAGTTTCTCCCCATTAAGTATGGTGTTAGCTGTAATTTTTTTTGTAGCTATTTCTTAACAAGTTGAGTTGAGGAAGTTCCTTTCTGTTCTATTTCACTGAGAGTTTTTATTTTGAATGAGTGTTGGAATTTGTGAAATGCATTTTTTGGCATCTATTTATATGACTGTGAGATTTTTCTTTTTAAGCCTGTTGATGTGATGGGTTACATTGATTTTTCAAATGTTGAACCAGCCTGCATACTTGGAATGAATACCAGTTGGTCAAGGATATAATTCTTTTTGTTAATTGTTGGATTTGATTTGCTAATATTTTGTTGAGGATTTTTCGCATCTAATTTATGGTTTGTAGTTTTCTTTTGCAGTAATATCTTTGTCAGTTTTGGTATTAGGGTAATGCTGGCCTCATAGAATGAGTTAGGAAGTATTCTCTCTACTTTTCTCTTCCGCGAGAGATTGTAGAGAGTTAGTGTACTTTTGTCCTGAAAAGTATGGTAGAATTCACCAGTGAACACTTTTGTGCCTGGTGCTTTCTGTTTTGGAAAATTATTAATATCCATTCAATTTTTTAAATAGATATAGGCCTATTCAGATTGTCTGTTTTCCTTGTGGGTTTTGGCAGATTGTGTCTTTCATAGAACTGGTCCTTTCATTTAGGTTATCAAATTTGTGGACATAGAGCTGTTCATAGAATTCCTTGATTAGCTTTTTAACGTCCGTAGGATCTGTGGAGATGCCCTGTCTTTCATTTTTGATACTAGTTATTTGTGTCCTCTCTCTTTTCTTAGTCTGGCTAGAGGTTTATTGACTCCACTGATCTTTCAAAGAACCAGGTTTTGCTTTCGTGATTTTTTTCCATTGATTCCCCTCTTTTCAGTTTCATTGATTTCTGTTCTTGTTTTCTGTTTGTTTGTTTTTAGAGATAGAGTCTTGCTCTGTTGCCCAGGCTGGAATGCAGTTATATAATCATAGCTCACTGCAGCCTTGAACTCCTGGGCTCAAGGGATCTTCCTGCCACAGCCTTCTCAGTAGTTAGGACTACAGGCATGTGCTACCATGCCCAGCTAATTTAAATCTTTTTTCGTAGAGATGGGGTCTTACTGTGTTGCCTAGGCTGGTCTCAAACCCCTGGCCTCAAGTGATCTTCCCACCTCAGCCTTCTAAAGCACTGGGACTACAGGTGTGACTACCACACCCAACCCGATTTTTGTTCTAATTTTCATTATTTCTTTTCTGCTTGCTTTGGCATTATTATTATTATTATTATTTTTATTGTTTTTAGTTTACCAAGGTGGAAGCTTAAATTACTGGTTTTAGATCTTCTTTTCTAATATAATCATTTGTCAGTGGTGGGGATACATTCTAATAAATGTGATGTTTGGCAATTTTGTCATTGTGCAAACATCATAGAGTGTGTTTACACAAACCAAGATGGTATACAGTCTCCTACACATCTAGGCTATATTATATAGCAGATTGCTCCTAGGCTACAAACCTGTACAGCATGTTACTATACTGAATACTGTAAGCAGTTGTAACACAATGATAATAATTTGTGTATCTAAGCATATCTAAACTTAGAAAAAAATACAATCAAAATATGGTATTGTAATTTTATGGGACTACTTTTGTATATGTGGTCTGTCATTGACCAAAATGTTGTTATATGGCTTATGGCTCATTACCATATGTGCACTCAGTGTTATAATTTCCCTCTAAGCACTATTTTCATTGCATTCAACAAATTTTGATAAGTTGTGTTTTCATTTTCATTTAGTTCAAAATATTTTAAAATTTCTCTTGAGATTTATTCTTTGACTATGTGTTGTTTAGAAGTGTGGTTTTTATATTTTTAGTAGAGATGGGGTTTTGCCATGTTGGCCAAGCTAGTCTTGAACTCCTCATCTCAAGTGATCCGCCTCCTTCCCAAAGTGCAAAGATTACAGGCATGAGCCACTGCGCCCGCGCTAGAAGTGGGTTGTTTAATCTCAAAGTATTTTGGGACTTTCCAGCTATATATCTGTTTCTGTTAAGTGATTTCTAATTTAATCATTGCATGATTTCTGTGCTTTTGAATTTGTTAATGTGTGTTTTACGGCCCAGAATGTAGTCTTTGTCTTGGCAAATGTTCTATAGGAGCTTGAGAAGAATGTGTATTCTGCCATTGTTGGATGAAGTAGTCTGTAGATATCAATTATATGCAATTGATTGGTGGAGTTGTTGAGTTCAACCATGTACTTAGTGATTTTCTGCCTCTCTCCCATCGTTGTGTCATTGTTGTCATTTATTTCAAATGTGTAAGCACAGATACACCACACACATTCAAATAAATAGTTGCCCTTATTGTTGTGAATTAACTGTTACTGGTTAGATGAGTCAAGAATAAGAAAAATAAGTTTTTATTTTACCTTCACTTATCCTTCTCCACTGCTCTTTGTTTCTTCTCTTTAAAGGACTTTTTAAAAACATTTCTTACATAGCATGTCTATTGGCAACAGATTTCCTCAATTTTTATTTGTCTGACAGAGTTTTTATTTCTCTTTCACTACTGAAGGATAATTTCAAGGTATACAGAATTGCTCCTCTATAGGTAAGGTCCCCTCCTCCGCCCCCACCTGGCTTCTTTCAAGTGTTTTCCTTGTCTTTGATTTTCTGTGGTCTGAATATATGCCTAGATAACGGTTTTTGTTCATGTGTGTATGGCAGGGAGCATTTATTTTGGTTGATGTTCCCTGAGCATCCTAGATCCGTAGTTTGGTGTCTGACATTAATTTGGGATTTTCTCAGTTATTATTGTTTGAAATATATCTTCTGTTCCTTTCTGTCTTCTTCTTCTGTAATTTCCATTATACATATTTACTCCTTTTGTACTTCCACAGTAAATTTTGGATATTCTATTCTGTGGGGTTTCTTCCAATCTTTTTTGTCTTTGCTGTTTCATCTTGCAGGTTTCTATTGAGAGATCCTCAAACTCCAAAGATTCTTTCCAGTCAGCTATTAAGTCCATTAAATTATTCTTAATTTATGGTACAGTGCTTTTTATCTTTAGCCTTTCTTTGCAGTGTTTTTTTAGAATTTCTAACTCTCCATTTGTATTGCCTGTCTGTTCTTTTATGCTGTCTACTTTCTCCATTTTATGCTCTCTGCTTTCTCCATGAGAGCCCTCAGAATAGTATAGCTGTTTTTAATTATTGGTCTGATAATTCCAGCATCTCTGCCATATCTGAGTCTTGTAATTTTTTCTTGATAACCAGACATGTATTGGGTTAAAGAAACTGATGTAAACTGGCCTTTTTAAAATGTGGTAGTAAGGTGTGTGGGAGGGGAAGCATTCTGTAGCACTATAATTAGGTCTCAGTCTTTTGGTGAGCCTGTGCCTCTGGACCGTGAACTTTGCAAGGGACTTCTCAGTTTTCCCCACTCCTCATTCCTGGATTTTTCAGTGGAACAAGATGGCTGGAGTGGGCTGGGGTTGGTTTGAGTATTTCCCTTTGCCCACATGGAGTAGCTGATTGGAGTTGGATATTTCCCTTTCCCCAGGTCACTTAGGCTTTGTTAAAATCCCAACAGATTAGACTATGATTAAATAGTTTCTCTTAAGGGAGCAGAAGCTCTGATGTATTTCAAAATACTTCCTTTTCTCCTCCCCCTGCTGTGGAAGCATAAGGGGATTTTTTTCTGTTAGTTATTCATGGTGAGAACCTGGTAAGCTCCTGGAGGTAAAACTCACAAATGTGTGGGGACACTCCTATGACTGGGTCTCCTTGGAGCTGGACTCTCAGACATTCTGCTGTACTCCTTAGGTAAGTACAATTTCAGTTAAAATTTAAATAAAAATTTTGCCAAGGGATTATAATCTCAAGCATTTGAGATAGTTTATTTCCCTTTCATTTCCAAATGGAGTAGTTTTATGGAGAAAACTCAGCTTAATAATATCAGAAAGGCTTTTCTAATAGCCACAACTGACTAACTATGACAAGATCAATTTTAGGAAATAGTAACTCTTCCCATCACTAAAATAATTCAGTAAGAAGCTTGACAATAACTTGAAGCCAGTGTTGTAAAGGGAATCCATTCATCAGAAGATATTGACCAGTGCTTCTCAAACTTTAAAGTGCATGCAAATCAACTGCAGATTCTGATTCAAGAGTCTTAGTGTTGGACTTGAGGTAACTTAGGCTTATTTTTGCACACATTCAAGGTGAGAAGCACTGCCTTATTTATAAAAGCTCAGCAATACAACACAATAAAATTGTTTTATGCAGGATTTTTTTTTTTTTTGCTATGGTAGGATCCCTCCAGAGTATGGTAGTTATATATGATAGTTATAACAGTCTATGGTAGTGTATGAGTCCTCTTCTTTTTCTATTTGAAATATTTGAAGTTTTTTTCAGATTGTGTCCAATCTCTTGCTCTGGCTTTCATGAATTCTTTAAGGTGACATTGTTGCTTATTTCTAAAGTTCCCATCATTTACAGTTTTTTATTGTTTGAGACAGGGTATTTCTCTATCACCCAGGCTGGAGTGCAGTGGCATCATCATAGTTCAACGTAGCCTCTAACTCCTGGCTCAAGCGGTCTTTCTGCGTCAGCCTCCTGAGTTGCTAGAACTCAGGTGCATGCCACCACACCCAGCTAATTTTTAATTTTTTTTTTTTTTTTTGGTAGAGATAGAGGTCTCACTATGTTGCTCAGGCTGGTCTCAAACTCCTGGCCTCAAGCCATCCTCTAGCCATAGTCTCCCAAAGTGCTGGGATTATAGGCGTGAACCACTGCACCCAGTCATCATTTCCACGTTTACATCTGTGTTCTTCTTATTGGTCATACTTAGGTCCAAAAAAGTTAGTTTACCAAACACAGACTGTACTTTCCAGGTTATTAAATTATCAATAAGGCAAATTCAGAACTTTTCAGAGATTCTGCCTTTAGGTTCCTTTAGGTTTCCAGGTCAGTTAGGTTCCTATCATTCATCCCTTGTGTTAGTTTTGTAGATCACTCATTCCCACCTGGCCAGATAGTTTAACTTTCATATATGTATATTTCTTTTTATCATTATTCAGATATCTTTCTGCGTGCTACTGCTCTTCGATTTTGTATGTTTTTATACACTAACATATATGGCCTTAGCTTAGAGTGCCTTTCTTTAAGAATAGTAAAGGCTGTTGTCTCTAAGTCAAACTGCTTATGTTTAAATTCTTTCTTCTTTAATTGTCTAGCTGTGCAATCTTGGGCAAGTTACTTTGACATCTTTGAGCCCCTAATAAAGATAATGATAATATAAAGTTTATGGTATTGTAATGGTAAAGATTAATGTGGAAAGCACTCAATAAATGATAGCTATTGTTGTTACTACCATTATTTGTTTTTACTTTTCTATTTAACTTAAGAAGAAAACATTGTTTGATTGTTGCCTTTGAAATTGTATATTTTACTTCGTATTTATCTTAAGTTCACTTTTTTACTCATACTTGGAGAATTTACATGTTGATTTATAGCAGTTGAGGCTTTAACTGTTTTCTACCCCCTTCTCAGTTTTCTCATGTGAATGACTAATACCAATGATAACATTTTTTTCCCCATAATGTTTTCTGTTGTAAGTAGAACTTTTCTCCCCTAAAATCCAGTGTATACATCTTCATTTTCTTTATCTAGGTTTCCCATCACTTCTGAATTCTCACAGAGAGTGAACATACACATAGATATTACTACTACTTTGATAAAAAAAAAAAAAGATTTAAAACTCAGTCTTCTCAACCTTACTTCCCTTCTTTTGGGCTTTCAATGATGGCTTAACAGACCAAGACCATGCTTATTGTACAGTCAAATAGATTGCATGAACAGTTAGGATTTCCCTTTTTGGCAAAATGAGGTATGATTAAAAAAAAAAAACAAGAAACCTTTTTCTGGAGGAGTTTCGTCCAGAAGGAAAACTGTAATAGGATTTTTTTTTTTTTTTTTGAGACAAGGTCTTGCTGTGTTGCCCAGGCTGGAGTACAGTGGCACAACCACTGCAGCCTCAACCTCCTGGGCTTAAGCAACCCTCCTACCTCAGCCTCCTGAGTAGCTGGGACCACACAGGCATGCACCGCCATACCCAACTAAATTTTTCTGATTTTTTTGTCAAAGTGAGATGGGGTCTCACTTTGTTGCCCAGGCTGGCCTCAAACTCCTGGGCTCAAGTGATCCTCCTGCCTCAGCCTCTTAAAGTACTAGGATTACAGGCATGAGCCACTGTGCCCAGCAGAAAAATGTAATAGGTTTTAAAAATTCATGAAGGATGCATTTAAATCTCTAATTTTTAATATTCTATAGCATAAAAATTTTCTATAAGATGGAATCAAATTAACTTATAAAATGAAGAAATATCTTCATAAATGCCACTATAATCTATCCTGTAGTACATTATATGTAGTAATATTAGTTATGGACATATCTGAGTCTTAACAGTGGAAGTGATTATGATCAATGACAATTACAAAGTCATCATCTACCCTTAGCCATTTCTTATGCATTGAAATTTTGACTTTATATCCTTTCTCCTTTCTGGAGCTAAGAAAATAAGTCTGGCAATGCTGATGCCACTTATCCTTTTACATTCAGATGCACAGAAAACAGTAAATTCTTCAACTAATTTCTACACTATTTCTAGTTAGTCACTGTTGCTTTATGGAAGTATGTAGGTAGATGTGTGGAATGCTTTCCTTCCAAAGACTTCTGCATCACCTAAGTAATATTTTTATGTTATAAGTACACTATCTTTCATCTTCCCCTGAATTTGTATGCCGTATTTGATGAATTGTTTTCTTACTTCTATAGAGAATCTAGAGTGAACCTCCCAGATGTTAGCTCCAAGTCAACCTAAATTTGACATACCACTCTTAAAATATCTAAATATTCTTTGTCCCTACCACGTGTCACCACTTTTAGTTTTTTTTTTTTTTTTCTTTTTAACCTCAGTTTCCATTTTGTCACTTGGCTTTCTTTTGGGGACCATTATTCACAAGAAAGAAGAATCTGCCTGCCAGTGCAGTGTTACTAGAATGGCAGCTGAATTGAGATGTAGATAGCAGGGTGCTAACTAGTCCTACTCACCAATTAAGTGACTTTTTTTATACCAACCTCTCAGGACTTTCAGTTGCAGATTTATGACTCAGCAAAATTTTCACATTGCTACAGGCCATAAGCCTTTACATTTCCTTACATGTAGGCATAGCAGAGCATATTAAATTCATGAATACCTATAGTCTCTTCTCTTGGCAGTGAATAGTCTACAATTCTTATGTTTCAGTAATGGAGACTAACAAATGTTATGTATTATAAGGACAGAAATCATACAAGACAGATGAAGGAAACTGATGGTAATGACGAATAATAAATGCTTTTTTGGTTGTCAGTTGTCTTACTAATAAGTTATATCCAATTCTAAGTATTTATTGTACAATTACACATGTAGAGTTTAACTTTGGGAAGACTCTAGTTAGTGGAAATGGAGCATCCTTTCTAAGTCAAATTTTTTTCATCTTGGTGTTATTTTACTGAGTTTATTATTCGTTAGCTCTCATGTTGCTTTGCATCTTAACTTTTATATGTAATTCTTTTGTTGTTGTGGTTTTAAAAAAAATTAGCAAGAGTCATCTCTCAGTATTTGTGGGGGACTGGTTCTATAGCACCTTCGTTGAATTACCGAAATCCATAGATGCTCAAGTCCCTAAAAAATGGTTATTTGCATATAACCTATGCACATCCTCCCATATACTTTAAGTCATCTCTAGATTACTTATAATACCTAATGCAATGTAACCATTATATCAATGGTTGTTATACTGTAGTTTTAAACTTTTTTATTGTTGTATTGTTATTTTTATCTTTTCCAAATATTTTTTGATCCAAGGCTGATTGAATCCGTGGATACAGAGGGCCAACTTTGCTTTGTTTTTTAGAACAGGGTTATATTTGTGGAGAATTGAGCATGATAGTACAGAAAGTTACCATAAACCCACTACCTCTTCCATATACAATTTCCCGTTATTACTATTCTGCATTAGTGTGGTACATTTGACATAACTGATGAATCAACAGTGATACATTATTAGCTAAAGTTCATATTTTATATTAGCATTTACTCTTTGTGTTAAACAGTTCTGTGGGTTCTGATAAATGTATAGTGTCTTATATCTACCATTATGTTACCATATAGAATAATTTCACTGCCCTAAAATTCCTTTCTGCTCTACCTATTCATCTCTTGTATCCTGCAACCCTTCTGTGATCACTTGTTAGTTCCAGGAATTTTATTCTTTTTTTTTTGTTGTTTTTTGTTTTTTTTTGAAATGGAGCCTCACTCTGTTGCCCAGGCTAGAGTGTAGTGGCACGATCTCGGCTCACTGCAACCTCTGCCTCCTGGGTTTAAGTGATTGTTCTGCCTCAGCCTCATGAGTAGTTGGGATTACTGGCACATACCACCACACCTGGCTAATTTTTGTATTTTTAGTAGAGACGGGGTTTCATTATGTTGGTCAGGCTGGTCTCGAACTCCTGACCTTGTGATCTGCCTGCCTTGGCCTCCCAAAGGGCTGGGATTACAGGCATGAGCCACTGCGCCCAGCCTGTTCTTTGAGTTTTCTACATAGACAGTAATGTCATCCACAAAGAGTTTTATTTTTTACTTTATAATTGGTATTTTTTTATTGATATCATTATATAATTTTTCTGCAATTGATGTGATAGAATACATTAATTGATTTCAAATGTTTAACTAGCCTTGCATACCAGGAATAAATCTTTTGAATTCTTTTCTTTAGCAATAAAATGTTTAAATCTGATACCTGCCAGACTGCATAGTTTCACCCAGTTCAGACAAGTCCGTATTACTGGAGGACCATGTTCTACAGTTGTTATGTCAGTGGATCATGTGTTGATGTTAAAAAGCTATGAAATATGTCTTTCATGGAAAAGAAATTAATGTTCATACATGTTAAATGTGGCTCATTTACTTCAGTTTATTTTAATAAACTGTAGAATTCTTGGGAGAAACATTTAAAAATCCTTAAGTATTTTGCAGGGTTGGGAAACAAGATTTTAAAATACATTCAAGAGGGAAAATACACTCTTGAAGTATTTTAATCATTATATTCAAAGCAATTTATTCTATTATTTGTTAATATTGATTTAATTTATATTCTACAGCTATTTGAAATATCAGATTAAAAATATAATGTGTTCAGAAGTAGCAAGTCATTCTTGATTCCTTATCCTTAGTGTATGTACTTTGAAAATAGTTATTTTACATTTATGGGGTATCCTTTTGCTTAATCTGATCTACTTTTGAACAGTTTAAAAGCATAATGAAAAAGCAGTTTGAATGATATAAATGTGATATCAATATTTGATTAGTGTTGTAACAAATGAGGAATGAATGAGTCTTTTTTTTTTCATCTTTTCAGTCCCCAAAGCTCCAGAGATAGATCCAGTAGAGTGTTTGGTGGCAGATAACTCTGTAACAGTAACTTGGAGAATGCCAGAAGAAGATAATAAGATTGACCATTTTATACTGGAACATAGGAAGACTAATTTTGATGGACTTCCACGTGTCAAGGATGAGCGATGCTGGGAGATAATTGATAATATTAAGGGTACCGAATATACACTATCAGGTAACATGACTGCATTTTAGGAATCTCATTCTCAGAAGATAAATGTATTCTTGAAAAATATTTTGAGTTACTTTAAAGGATACAGTTTTTAAGTTTCTTTAGTCACACTGACTTTTTAGATATTCATTATGGAAGTGATTTTCTCTTGAAACATCAAGGAAACCCCCTTTTTTTTTTTTGAGACAGGGTCTTGTTCTATTATCGCCCAGGCTGGAGTGCAGTGGTGGGACCTTGGCCCACTACAACCTCCGCCTCCTGGGTTCAAGAGATTCTCCCACCTCAGCTTCCTGAGAAGCTGGGACTACAGGCACGTGCCACCACACTTGGCTAATTTTTGTATTTTTTGGTAGAGACAGGGTTTCACCATGTTGGCCAGGCTGGAAATCTTTGTTTTTATTACTTTTGGACATTTGTAACATAGTAAAACAGAATATATGTAAAATATGTACAAAGAGATATTCTGAAAACAGTATTTCAGAATAACATTTAATTTTTTACCTTGGTTTTCCAACTCTTAAAAAGCTGTTGGTTTTTTAGATGCACCCATTTCACTGATAATGTAAATACTGTAGCTTTTACTGTTTTCAGATTACCTTCATGTTAATAATTCAAGAAGACCTGTGACTTGGTATAATATTAGAAATTTGTGTTGACCTTTTGAAAGCCTTTATAAGGATGTCTCAATATATAGTGGACTTTGGATATTTGAAATGGCAAAATATTGCCTGAGTTGTCCAGTGCTTTGGACAACACGAATTTCTAATATTAAAAAGTTTCATAAATATAAAAATTATTTAGGGTGTTCACTTTAAATTGAATATGTTATTGCAAATTGTACCATCTCTCTCTGAGTGAAATACTACTTTTAATGAGGCCTGAAAGGGTACTTTTTAATCACTGGGTTAAAATAAAAGTTGATAAACTATATGTGTTTCTTTTGAACAAAGTAATAATTAAATCATGATTCCTCTTATTTTGAGCATATCACTCTTTTTTTTTTTTTTTTGAGATGGTGTTTCACTCTTCTTGTCCAGGCTGGAGTGCAATTGCGCGATCTCGGCTCATGGCAATCTCTGCCTCCCAGGTTCAAGTGATTCTCCTGCCTTAGCCTCTTGAGTAGCCACGCCCAGCTAATTTTGTATTTTTAGTAGAGACGGGGTTTCTTCATGTTGGTCAGGCTGGTTTCAAACTCCTGACCTCAGGTTCGGGAGTTGGTCCCCCAAAGTGCTGGGATTACAGGCGTGAGCCACTGTGCCCGGCCACACATCACTCTTTCTTTTTTTTTTTTGAGACAGAGTCTTGCTCTGTTGCCCAGGCTGGTGTGCAGTGGCGTGATCTCGGCTAACGCAAGCTCCGCCTCCCAGGTTCACTCCATTCTCCTGCCTCAGCCTCCTGAGTAGCTGGGACTACAGGCGCCCGCCACCAGGCCTGGCTAATTTTTTGTATTTTTAGTAGAGATGGGGTTTCACCGTGTTAGCCAGGATGGTCTCGATCTCCTGACTTCGTGATCTGCCCGCCTCGGCCTCCCGAAGTGCTGTGATTACAGGCGTGAGCCACCGTGCCCAGCCCACATACGACTATTTTAACAAATTCATACTCTTCCTGAATACAGAGACATGGTACTTAATGTCTGAAGGCTCATACTCTGAATTTTGGGAATAGCGTCCTTTACTGTTCACGTCTGAAAACCATGTTTTCATTTTTTCAGGCTTAAAATTTGATTCAAAGTATATGAATTTCAGAGTGCGAGCTTGTAACAAGGCTGTGGCTGGGGAGTATTCTGATCCAGTGACTCTAGAGACCAAAGGTGAGATGCTGTTTATACAGCATAAAACAAAGCTTAAAATCTGAAGTTAATCATAACTTTGTAACAGGAAGCACGTCATGTGATGTTGAATTCCTTCTCTACTTCCCCTAGCCTAGCTTTCTCAACAGTAAGAATTTTAAGAAAGGGAAAATAGGACTACAGTAGTGGTTTTCATTGGGTTTTCTTATATGATTGTATTCATACAGATAAAATAGACTGAGATGATGGTATTGTATTCTCTGGCAGATGCTTAATTTATCAATTTCAATCTTGTTATAAATAGGTAAGTATCACTGAGATTTGCCCAGAGTTTTCCCATAGAATGGATTGTGAATCAATATTGGGGAAGTATCTGTTTAGTTCAGGTCCTCTCTGTTTTCCTGAATCTTATTGCAGCAGTCAACATTTATATAGTTTATTAATGGTTACAAAACCCTTTCAATTCTTTATTAGATAATTAAAGTCATCTTGAGAGATCAGTATGCTAGATATTATTGATACCCATATTGCAGATGAAAAAATAGTTTTAATATATTAAATGACTTTCCCATGATCCCTAGACCTAGTTTGGAAAGGTGTGAATAAGAATCCACTTCTGAGTTCTGTGCCAGCCCTTTACTATGAGCCTGGAACCTAGGTTCTTCTAGTCTCTGAGAGCAATTGGGATTTAATGAAAACTCCCTAGAGTAGCAGACTTGAATACAGAGGATTTTTTTAGATATTTACCAATTTGAAGGTTAGAATGCTGGAGACTTTCCTAGTTGTGAGATGATTATTGACTGGGTTTAATTCCGGAACCAGACTCTACACATTCTTGTAGGCACTTGAGACTTAAGGCATTCCACTGACCTCTAGTTCATACAGCATTTGAATAGGTTTACCTGCCAGAAATTTGATTGGATTTGGAGGATGACAAAAAAAATCATATAATAAAACAAAATATAAGGCCTATAAGTTATTGATGAGACAAACTCAGAAAAATGTTTGCATCACAAAGGTCTGAAATAAAGTCTATCTTGAAGTAATTTGTTTGGATTAGCAGATGTTTTTATTTGAGAACTATAGGTAACTTAGCCAAGGAATGCAGTTAACTCTGTATTACATGTTATCAAACTGAGATGTTATTGTGGTTTCTCTAGAGGTTTTTACCACTTTAAAATATAGTCATATATAGGCAGATAATCTTTTCTGTATAACTTGAACTGTTTTTAGCCCATCAAGTAAAATTCATTACAATTATTATTCTTCCTCAAGAGCATCATATTTTTAAAATTTCTTTTGTTTCTTTTCATTTACTCTTTATATTTAATGACCAAAGTTGGACCTAAATGTGGTGAATTATACATTTCTATGCAAATTTCACAGATACAGGAAAATGAATCACTGGCTTGTGGTTTTCTTCCAGCTGGGCTGGCTGCTCCTGTTAGCAGTGTTCAGATGTTACTGGTCAAACTCTTAATCATGGGGTTTGTAGAGAGAAACCAAGTTGATTCCAGGCCTTTTCAGCACTTCTTCACTGTTGAGTAAACCCTCTGCGGTAGGAACAGACTGAAACTCACCTCTGAGACCCATGGAACAGTGATTCTGACCTTCAGGGAGTCCCAGAATAAAGTTAGACTCCTACATGGCCATGAGTCACAGATTTTCTAGGGTTATTCCATAGCATTAGTGGGGCTACTAATGAGAGTAACAGCTGCATAGGAAAAGTCCACATTTTTACAAATGACACACTGAACAGTTGTTTACCAATTTATTTGGCTCGTTGCAGCCTTTTTCAACCAACCAGTAGAAATTAGTGTATGGACAAAAAACTAGAGAGAAAGGAAGAAAGGTGGAGATTAAGTAGTTGAGCCTACCAAAATTTCATATACTTCTACTTAAGGTTCTTGATATGGAAAGTAGTGAACATTGTTTACTTCTGCTCTCCAACATAGGAAGCACTATTTCTTCTGGCATTGAAATTCTCAGAAGTGATGAGTAATATAAGTTCTTATCACCAGAATATTTAGAGTATATTATTAGTTATTTTCTTGTGAAGGTAAATGACATTAAATTACTAAATCACAAATTATTCTCCAACTTTAATTGATAGCGGCTATGATATAATTTTATAGTACCAAGAAAGCAGCTGCTGGCACAAGTTAAACATATGAAACATATCTGTACTCTGATTTTTGGTACTTTGTTTTCACGGACTATTTAAAGATATGGGAACCAGTATCTAGTTACATTATAGGACTTATACAAGAGATAGGACCTCACTTTTGAGGCTAGTCTTTTTTTTTTTTTTTTAAACTATAGAGTGTTATCTCTGTTACATTAGAGGAGCTCTATAACTTAACTGAGGTCCCATAAAGGGGTAGTGTCCACAAAGAAAGAGAGATACGAAAATGACACGCCTTAGGCTTGAAACCCATGCCTTTTTGTTTGGATGCTGTGGTATTTAATAAGTATAGTCTTAAGTGGTTTTCGATGGTACTATCTATTTTTTTTTTTGCCACCTTTGACACCAGTATTGCTGGTGGCCCTTCTCTCCAGCATAACAAAC
Organism: Hylobates moloch; assembly: GCF_009828535.3. Classification (NCBI taxonomy): domain Eukaryota; kingdom Metazoa; phylum Chordata; class Mammalia; order Primates; family Hylobatidae; genus Hylobates; species Hylobates moloch. The sequence goes on from NW_026652285.1 coordinate 77,650,006, forward strand.
ATTAGGGGACAGCCTTAGGATTTCTTCCTTTTTTAAAAAAACAGCCTTAGGATTTTAGCAAGCAGTTGAGAATTGGTGGCCCCTTAGAGTTAAATCCAATATTCTTTCTCAAAAATGTAGATGCTCTCACATGCATTACCTAATAGCTCACATATAGATGTTAACTTTATTAAGGCAGTTCATTCTTGGAAATGCAGGGTATCAGTTTTACTTAATCCTAACCTTTTGGTAACCTGTCTATTAAGGAATTCTATTTCTATTTACTAAAAAGCTGCATTATTGCTGCATTATCTCTTTTTTCTGTAAGTTCATTTCTGTTTAAATGCAGATTTTGAAAGCTGTGAACTTCCTTGTATTGTATGACATTTACTGGAAGCTCTGTTTTCAGTAGATTTGTATTCAGAATGTTGTTTCATAAATAAAAACAATGAACAATAGCTCCAATGCATAGTTGAAATTAGAGTGCTCTTTACAGAACAGTAGGGGATAAAAGGATTATTGATTCATTAGGTAAACAGTTATGCATCATCAAAGAAAATAAACGTATAGAGAGTCATAGTTCACAGACACACTGAAGCCTTAGCTAAATTAAGTAATATCCATAAGTGAAATAGGGTTTTGTAAAGGGATACTGTATTTCTTAATATATACTAGAAGTTTGAACCTTTGGAAGGAAATAGAACTAACAGGCAGATTAGTTAGTAACTGTAATAGCTGATACCTTGCAAGATAGAGATTCTGAGAGTTATATTTTAAGATAAAAGGAATGGTATAATTAGCCATGAATCAATACATTCTAATGATTTACCCTCAATTTCCAAGGAAGGAAGCTTATACCTTGCTTCACTGATTTCCTAAATTCCTAAAGCAGTTCTGAGTAAGTCTTGTGAAAAGTATAGTTAATTCCTCAAAATATCAAATAATCTGGAAAGCATGGTTTTAGGTTTTTTTTTTGTTTGTTTTCATTTATGTGGTCCCTTTTCCCTCTGTGCTCTTTGTCATGTAAATTATCTATCAGCTGGGCCAGTTTCCTTGTTCTGCCATCATGGCCTCAGTTTCTCCATGTTTGCCTTACTTTGAAACTTACAGTTTAGGTATGAAATTATTAAATATTAGAGTATCAGAGAAAATGTGTATGCCAGGTTCTATAATTTTTTACACTATGTAACTTTATCCTTCTCCTTAATTCTTCCAGTTCCCCTTCCTATTTAGTCATAATAGTCAACCGATATCCTAATAACAGGAAATTTAGGTTACTGTGTACTCATTGAGCTTTTAGTAGAATGAACAGGAGAAATGTCAGTGACCATGCAAGTACGTTGTATTTGGTTGGAGTATAGGATATATAGAGAAGAATAATGGGAAATCCGATAAGAATTATAAATTATAGCCTGATTGTTGAGAACTTTAAGTGCTAGGATTATGAATTTGAACTTTATTTTCTGTATTCAGTATTGAATTGATTGAGTAGGAAAATAATGTGGTGATAGCTGTGTTTCAGAAAGTAGAGATATGCTATATTTTAAAAATATATTTAAATATTATTTTGAATAGCACTTAACTTCAATTTGGATAACTCTTCATCCCATTTAAACCTGAAAGTTGAAGATACATGTGTAGAGTGGGATCCTACTGGAGGAAAAGGTCAAGAAAGTAAAATTAAAGGAAAAGAGAACAAGGGCAGGTAAGCTAGGCCATTAAATCTGCCATATGGACAAATGCTTGTACACTGGTTCTTATTTAACAATAACTTACATTGAAATTCTTAGTCAATATACCTATGAGAATTACAGTATGTTAGTAGCACCAAAGTGAAGAATATAATACTATTTGTCAGTAGTTTAATATGTCATTGACATTTTTTATTACTTTTTTTTAGTTTCATCCCTAATCCTCTTACACATTTTCATTTCAGTATTCCATTTCTTTAAAGTTATATACAGCAACTTGAATTGCTTAGAAGAAGTTTCTAGTATAATTCCTGAATTTTAGACTTATAGATCACCTATCTTACCTGCAGGTCTGGTCTGCACTAAATGACAGCATTTAATAGGTACAACCCTAGGGTCTTGCCTCTGATCAGCAACACAATGAACATAAGAGGCAGGTTCCAGCACCTTTTGTTATTGTCATAACTAACTTATTTAAATAAAGTCAAAGCATGGGAGCCTCTTTCTTTTTTAATAGAAGAAATTTTTGCTCAAACTGAAGATAAATGCCATTGTGAGTTACAATAATGAACCCCCAAAAATTCCTCAGCAGGCCTTTAATCTGATTTCATTATAAGCTGTTAAATTTAAGTTGTAAAACAGTTTCTTAACAGTTGCCTGTTTTTATCTGACAGTGTCCATGTTACTTCACTGAAGAAACATACAAGGTGACGATCTATGTCTGTCTAGTTCTAGGACTTAGTATAATCTAGCTTGGCTGATTAAAAAAACTTTAATTTTTTCTTTTAACCAATAAGCAGAAGCCATTGCGGCAGCCTTCATAAGCTAAAATACTGCTCTGTGTAGACTGTATTGGTAGCTTATGTTTTGAATTTACATTGTAGTGTGCTGCATATTATTTGGATTCTATTGTATATGGTAACAAAATAAGCTCTGCTTTAAAGTCTTTCTTGAATTTTTTTCCCTTATCTGATTTATTTTTCTGCTTTTACTCATACCTGGCACCTTTCTTGTTGTACTGAATAATATTCGTTAGTCTAACATTATAGCTTCGCTTTTATTTGTATTTGACACACAGCAGGTTTGAAGAGTTCTCTTATTTTATAATAATTAGGCAGTTTCAGGAGCAACAAGGATAAAAAATAAAGGTCATTGCTAAAATTATCAAGACAGTTCCAGAAAGATGAATTGTTTCAATTTGCATGAGTAATAATGTGCTTATTTGAAGATACTACATATCTTTACTGGAAACCAGAATGTGTTCTCTTTTCAAAATTATCTTCCTCTTATTTTCAGTTTATGTACTTGTTATTGGTAAAAGTGATTTTATAGTGTATTATAAATTGGAAAATGCTGAATTTAATAGTCTATGAATAGACTACATATTTATGATTTAAGGTTATATTATTTCTCCCTTCCTACTTTTTAAGAATATTTTATGTATAGGCTACTTGTCAAATGTTACACGCATTTATATATTCTTTCCATAAATATTTGTTCACTGTAGGATGTCTGCTGGATGTTATAGGATTTATAGGGATAAATACTGTCTCTGCTTTCAAGAAATTTGCCCTAACTTATGTAGATGAGATGTATGTACAAGTAGCAATAATGTAAGGTAGACATATGTACATTGGTAAGTGTGAATAAAGATATTCAGAGGAAGAAAGACGCCCAGAGCTGCCAGATGTTGAGGTGGTTAGGTAGGATAGCCAAACTAAAAGTAATAATCAAGCCTTTGTTGATTTGCTGTGACAGTATAAGCAAGAGGCCACAAAGGAAAGAGTATTCACTACCCCAGTGTTCAATTTTTCCTAACAGAATGGCACTGGGTGAAGGTCATGTAAATCAACAAGATCATAAGTAGTGGATCTTCTCACTGCCAGCAAGCCCCAAACGAAAGGCTCCTGCCAGTTTATGGACCTGAGAGTCAAGAAGGTGGGGAGTGAGGGGTTAAAATGGGAAAGATATTAAAACAGAGTGGAGAAAAGTGTTTTCAGACCATCATTCCTCCCCTGACCACTGCCCTAAAGCAGTTTTACGCAGAGACACCTGAAAAGCAACTCAGCCTAGGGCCTCCCTCCAGTAAGGGGACCTCTGAATAGAGGTACCTAGGGTAGGATTGCAGATACGGTGTATGATCACGGTGGGGAGAAGAGTGCAATTGCAACTCTCTCTCTCGAAACTACAGTGTACCAGCTGTGCACCAAGTCTGGTGTGAGGAGGGCGGCTCACCCTACCCTGTGTCCCCACCCTGCCTCATCAACGTCCGCCTATGCTTGGGCCTGAAAGATCACACACAGGGCGCATGCGCGTCACTAGATGGCACAGCTGGCTTCTTTCCGGGAGAATTTCCCAAGGACTGCTGGCTAGAAGCTTATGGCTAATGTGGAGCTGACCGTAGTTTGCCAAATTAAGAAAACGCGCCAGGCATTCTTAGGAAGAAAGATGTGCCGGATTTGATCTTTAAGATGGCTGAATAGGAACAGCTCTAGTCTGCAGCTCCCAGCAAGATAGATGCAGAAGGCAGGTGATTTCTGCATTTCCAACTGAGGTACCTGGTTCATCTCATTGGGACTGGTTGGACAGTGGGTGCAGCCCATGGAGGGTGAGCTGAAGCAGGGTAGAGTGTTGCCTCACCCGGGAAGTGCAAGGGGTCGGGGAATTTTCTCCCCTACCCAGGGGAAGCCGTGAGGGACAGAGCCTGAGGAACGGTGCACTCCGGTTCAGATACTGCACTTTTCCCACAGTCTTTGCAACCTGCAGACGAGATCCCCTCCGGTGCCTACCCCACCAAGGCCCTGGGTTTCAGGCACAAAACTGGGTGGCCATTTAGGCAGACACCAAACTAGCTGCAGAAGCTTTTTTTTTTCCCATACCCCAGTGGCACCTGGAACGCCAGTGAGACAGAACCATTCACACCCCTGGAAAGGGATGCTGAAACCAGGGAGCCAAGTGGTCTGGCTCGGCGGGTCCCACCCCCACAAAACCCAGCAAACTAAAATCCACTGGCATGAAGTTCTTGCTGCCAGCACAGCAGCAGTCTGAGATCGACCTGGGATGCTCTAGCTTGGTAGGGGGAGGGGCGTCCACCATTGCTGAGGCTCGAGTAGGCGGTTTTCCCCTCACAGTGTAAACAAAGCTGCTGGGAAGTTCGAACTGGGTGGAGCCCACTGCAGCTCAGCAAGGCCACTGTGGCCAGACTGCCAGATTTCTCCTCTCTGAGCAGGGTATCTCTGAAAAAAAGGCAGCAGCCTCAGTCAGGGACTTATAGATAAAACCGCCATCTCCCTGGGACAGAGCCCTTGGGGGAAGGGGCAGCTGTGGGTGCAGCTTCAGCAGACTTAAACATTCCTGCCTGACGACTCTGAAGAAAGCAGCAGACCTCCAAGCACAGCATTCAAGCTCTGCTAAGGGTCAGACTGCCTCCTTAAGTGGGTCCTTGACCCCTGTGAATCCTGACTGGGAGACACCTCCCAGTAGGGGCTGATAGACACCTCATACAGGAGAGCTCTGGCTAGCATCTGGCAGGTGCCCCTGTGGGATGAATCTTCCAGAGGAAAGAACAGGCAGCAGTCTTTGCTGTTCTACAGCCTCCGCTGGTGATACCCAGGCAAACAGGGTCTGGAGTGGACCTCCAGCAAACTCCAGCAGACCTGCAGCAGAGGGGCCTGACTGTTAGAAGGAAAACTAACAAATGGAAAAGAATAGCACATCCACTCAAAGACCCCATCCAAAGGTCACCAACATCAAAGACCAAAGGTAGATAAATCCAGGAAGATGGGGAGAAACCAGCGCAAAAAGGATGAAAATTCCAAAAGCCAGAATGCCTCTTCTCCTCCAAAGGATCACAACTCCTCGCCAGCAAGGGAACAAACCTGGACAGAGAATGCGTTTGATGAGTTGACAGAAGTAGGCTTCAGAAGGTGGGTAATAACAAACTCCTCCGAACTAAAGGAGCACGTTCTAACCCAATGCAAGGAAGCTAAGAACCTTGAAAAAAGGTTAGATGAATGGCTAACTAGAATAACCAGTTTAGAGAAGAACATAAATGATGTGATGGAGCTGAAAATTACAGCATGAGAACTTCGTAAAGCATACGCAAGTATCAATAGCTGAATCAATCAAGTGGAAGAAAGGATATCAGAGATTGAAGATCAACTTAATGAAATAAAGCAAGAAGACAAGATTAGAGAAAAAAGAATAAAAAGGAACGAACAAAGCCTCCAAGAAATATGGGACTATGTGAAAAGACCAAATCTACATTTGATTGGTGCACCTGAAAGTGATGGGGAGAATGGAACCAAGTTGGAAACACTCTTCGGGGTATTATCCAGGAGAACTTCCCCAACCTAGCAAGACAGGCCAACATTCAAATTCAAGAAATACAGAGAACGCCACAAACATACTCCTCAAGAAGAGCCACCCCAAGAAACCTAATTGTCAGATTCACCAAGGTTGAAATGAAGGGCAGCCAGAGAGAAAGGCTGGATTACTCACAAAGGGAATCCCATCAGACTAACAGCAGATCTCTCTGCAGAAACCCTACAAGCCAGAAGAGTGGGGGCCAATATTCAACACTCTTAAAGAAAAGAATTTTCAACCCAGAATTTCATATCCAGCCAAACTAGGCTTCATAAGCGAAGGAAAAATAAAATCCTTTACAGACAAGCAAATGCTGAGAGATTTTGTCAGCACCAGGCCTGCCTTACAAGAGCTCATGAAGGAAGCACAAAACATGGAAAGAACCATCGGTACCAGCCACTGCAGAAACATACCAAATTGTAAAGACTATCAACACTACGAAGAAACTGCATCAACTAACGGGCAAAATAACGAGCTAGCATTATAATGACAGGATCAAGTTCACACACAACAATATTAACCTTAAATGTAAACGGGCTAAGTGCCCCAATTAAAAGACACAGACTGGCAAACTGGATAAAGAGTCAAGACCTATCAGTGTGCTGTATTCAGGAGACCCATCTCACATGCGAAGACAAACATAGGCTCAAAATAAAGGGATGGAGGAATATTTATGAAGCAAATGGAAAGCAGAAAAAAGCAGGAGTTGCAACCCTAATCTCTGATAAAACAGACTTTAAACCAACAAAGATCAAAAGAGACAAAGAAGGGCATTACATAATGGTAAAGGGATCAATGCATCAAGAAGAGCTAGCTATCATAAATATATATGCACCCAACACAGGAGCACCCAGATTCATAAAGCAAGTTCTTAGAGACCTACAAAGAGAATTAGACTCCCACACAATAATAATGGGAGACTTTAACATCCCACTATCAATATTAGACAGATCAATGAGACAGAAAATTAACAAGGTGTATTCAGGACTTGAACTCAGCTCTGGACCAAGTGGACCTAATAGACGTCTATAGGACTCTCCACCCGAAATCAACAGAATATACATTCTTCTCAGCACCTCATCACACTTATTCTAAAATTGACCACATAATTGGAAGTAAAACACTGCTCAGCAAATGTAAAAGAATGGAAATCATAACAGTCAGTCTCTCAGACCACAGTGCAATCAAATTAGAACTCAAGATTAAGAAACTCACTTAAAACCACACAACTACATAGAAACTGAACAACCTGCTCTGGAATGACTACTGGGTAAATAACGAAATGAAGGCAGAAATAAAGATGTTCTTTGAAACCATTGAGAACAAAGACACAATGTACCAGAATCTCTGGGACACATTTAAAGCAGTGTGTAGAGGGAAATTTATAGCACTAAATGCCCACAAGAGAAAGTAGGAAATATCTAAAATTGACATGCTAACATGAAAATTAAAAGAACTAGAGAAGCAAGAGCAAACAAATTCAAAAGCTAGCAGAAGACAAGAAATAACTAAGATCAGAGCAGAACTGAAGGAGATAGAGACACTAAAAACCCTTCAAAAAATCAGTGGATCCAGGCGCTGGTGTTTTGAAAAGATCAACAAAATAGACCACTAGCCAGACTAATAAAGAAGAAAAGAGAAGAATCAAATAGATGCAATGAAAAATGATATAGGGGATATCACCGTTGATCCCACAGAAATACAAACTACCATCAGAGAATATTATAAACACCTCTACACAAATAAACTAGAAAATCTAGAATGGATAAATTCCTGGACACATACACCCTAGACATAGGGAGTCTAAACCAGGAAGAAGTCGAATCCCTGAATAGACCAATAACAAATTCTGAAATTGAGGCGGTAATTAATAGCCTAGCAACCAAAAAAAGTCCAGGACCAGATGGATTCACAGCCAAATTCTACCAGAGGTACAAAGAGGAGCTGGTATCATTCCTTCTGAAACTATTCCAAACAATAAAAAAAGACAGCCTCCTCCCTAACTCATTTTATGAGGCCAGCATCATCCTGATACCAAAATCTGGCAGAGACACAACAAAAAAAGAGAATTTCAGGCCAGTATCCCTGATGAACATCGATGCGAAAATCCTCAATAAAATACTGGCAAACCGAACCCAGCAGCACATCAAAAAGCTTATCCACCACGATCAAGTCGGCTTCATCCCTAGGATGCAAGGCTGGTTTAACATATAGAAATCAATAAATATAATCCATCACATAAACAGATCTAATGACAAAAACCGCGTGATTATCTCAATAGATACAGAAAAGGCCTTTGACAAAATTCAACAACCTTCATGCTAAAAACTCTCAATAAACTAGGTATCAATGGAACGTATCTCAAAATAATAAGAGCTGTTTATGACAAACCCACAGCCAGTATCATACTGAATGGGCAAAAACTGGAAGCATTCCCTTTGAAAACTGGCACAAAACAAGGATGCCCTCTCTCACCACTCCTACTCAACATAGTATTGAAAGTTCTGACCAGGGCAATCAGGCAAGAGAAAGAAATAAAGGGTATTCACATAGGAAGAGAGGAAGTCAAATTGTCTCTGTTTGCAGATGACATGATTGTATATTTAGAAAACCCCATCTTTTCAGCCCAAAATCTCCTTAAGTTTATAAGCAACTTCAGCAAAGTCTCAGGATACAAAATCAATGTGCAAAAATCACAAACATTCCTATACCCCAATAACAGACAGAGAGCCAAATCATGAGTGAACTCTCATTCACAATTGCTACAAAGAGAATAAAGTACATAGGAGTACAACTTACAAGGGATGTGAAGGACGTCTTCAAGGTGAACTGCAGACCACTGCTCAAGGAAATAAGGGAGGACACAAACAAATGGGAAAACATTCCATGCTCATGGATAGGAAGAATCAATATCATGAAAACGGCCATACTGCTCAAAGTAATTTATAGATTCAGTGCTATTCCCATCAAGCTACCATTGACTTTCTTCACAGAATTGGAAAAAGCTACTTTAAACTTCATATGGAACCACCCGCATAGCAAAGACAATCCTAAGCAAAAAGAACAAAGCTAGAGGCATCATGCTACCTGACTTCAAACTATACTACAAGGCTACAGTAACCAAAACAGCATGGTACTGGTACGAAAACAGATACATAGACCAATGGAACAGAACAAAGACCTAAGAAATAAAACCACACATCTACAACCATCTCATCTTTGACAAATCTTACACAAACAAGCAATGGGGAAAAGATTCCCTATTTAATAAATGGTGTTGGGAAAACTGGCTAGCTATGCAGAAAACTGAAACTGGATCCCTTCCTTACACCTTATACAAAAATCAACTCAAGATGGATTAAAGACTTAAACATAAGACCTAAAACCATAAAAATCCTAGAAGAAATCCTAGGCAATACCATTCAGGACATAGGCACGGGCAAATACTTCATGTCTAAAATACCAAAAGCAATGGCAACAAAAGCCAAAATTGACAAATGGGATCTAATCAAACTAAAGAGCTTCTGCACAGCAAAAGAAACTATCATCAGAGTGAACAGGCAACCTGTGGAATGGGAGAAAATTTTTGCAATCTATCCATCTGACAAAGGGCTAATATCCAGAATCTACAAAGAATTTAACCATATTTACAAGAAAAAAACAACCCCATCGAAAAGAGGGGAAGGATATGAATAGACACTTAACAAACATATGCTAACAAACATGAAAAAAAGCTCATCATCACTGGTCATTAGAGAAATGCAAATCAAAACCACAATGAGATACCATCTCACGCCAGTTAGAATGGCGATCATTAAAAAGTCAGGAAACAACAGATGCTGGAGAGGATGTGGAGAAATAGGAACTGTTCTACACTCTTGGTGGGAGTGTAAATTAATTAGTTCAACCATTGTTGAAGACAGTGTGGTGATTCCTCAAGGATCTAGAACTAGAAATACCATTTGACCCAGCATTCCCATTACTGGGTATATACCCAAAGGATTTATAAATCATTCTACTATAAAGTCACATCCACACATACGTTTATCGGGGCACTATTCACAATAGAAAGACTTGGAACTAATTCAAATGTCCATCAGTGATATACTGAATAAAGAAAATGTGGCACATACACACCATGGAATATTACACAGCCATAAAAAAGGATGAGTTCATGTCCTTTGCAGGGACACGGATGTAGCTGGAAGCCATCATTCTCAGAAACTATCACAAGAACAGAAAACCAAACACTGCGTGTTCTCACTCATAAGTGGGAGTTGAACAATGAGAACACATGGACACAGGGAGGGGAACATCACACACTGGGGCCTGTCAGGGGGTGGGGGCCTAGAGGTGGAATAGCATTAGGAGAAATACCTAAGGTAGGTGACTGGTTGATGAGTGCAGCAAACCACCATGGCACATGTATACCTATGTAACAAAACTGCACGTTCTGCACATGTACCCCAGAACTTTAAGTATAATAATATTAAAAAAAAAGAGAGAGAGAGAAAAAAAATCACACACAGGATTTGGGCCTGGAGCTCGAGTCCTCAGATAGGTTAGTTAGCCTGGTAGAATTTGGGGAACTTTCATTAAAGAAGTGATATTTAGGCCGGTTCTTTAGCAAGTGGGAAAATGTATGGTTGGTAGACTTGCAGTGAAAGGCGGAACAGCCATAGCAAAGGCACTGAAGCAGATGGTGTGAGTTTAAACAACATTTTGGCTGGTATATTTAGCTATATAGTGCTCTCTAGGGGTGAGAAGGCTAGAAAGGCAGATTAGGACTAAATCAAGAACCAGAATGTCATGCCAAGTCATTTGTTAAGTAGTATAGAAGTAAATGAAGATTTTTAAATAGAGGAATCAGTTAGCTTTATCTTGTAATAATGAAAAAGGTGAATTGGACAGTAAAGAAATTATTTGGGAAGCTGGTGAAACAATCCAGACTAGAGGTAGCTGAAGAGCCTTACTTAAATTCAGATAGTTAAGTGGCCAGGTTGTCCTTTAGAGAAGTGGGGTGAGGGAGGGGATGGGAGGAGACCATGCTTGACATAAAACTTATTATAAGTTGTTTCTTGCAAAAGTGACTTAGGATTGGAAGTCTGGAATGCTGCAATGGAAGAGTTTTCCTTATTTAACTTTTCTCTGAAATTAAACTGCCAATGTCAATAGTTATGTCTGTTTTTCTTTTCTCCATGCTTCCCTTTATTTCTTTACTACTGGTAAGTTCTAAATTTTTAAAAATTGTTTTTCTGTTATCAAAAGAGCTCTTAATACATTTTGAAGCAGTGCTAAGTGAAATTTTTCTCTTTATTTGTATGACGTTCACTTTCTATTTGTTGCCCTGAGTTACTTGGGAAATATTTTTCAGAATGCATGTTTCCTCTCAGCAGACACTCTCACCCACCAGTTGGGGAGGCAAACTATCAGTGTATTTTGAAAAAATTTCCTGATTGTTTCTGATTCTGTTGTGCCTTTTCAATGGACAATGATTGATTTATTACAAAATGCCAAAGGCTTTTGTGTTTTCAAGTTAGTACTTTGGCTCAGGAAGATACAGGTGGTCCTTAATTGATAATAGCACATACTCTATTTACTCAGCTGAGCTCATTCTAGTCAGATATTGTACACCTACTCTGTACTGAGGTTACAGAGATGAGATGTGGTTCCTAGCAACAGTTAGTTCCCTTCCCTGAGCTACTCCATAGCCAAGTTCCTCACTTGCCGTAGCAAACAAGCGCTAAGCGTGCCGTATGATAGATTGTGTAAAACCTGTCTTTTCATCACCCTTTTAATCCCTGCTCCTTGATAGAGGAGTTTTGCTTTGTTTTACCTCAGTGGCTCCTAGTCCAGATGAACAGCAAAATCCTGAAATTCTTAATTTAAACACCAGACCTGTGTTTCTCAAGCCTACCCTCCACTATCTGATTTAGTAGTCTGGTAATTTGCATTTTTAAAAGTTCCCCAAGTGATTCTGATGTGCAGCTGGGTTTGAGAACCACTGGTTTGGTTCATTTAATTCCTTCTCACTCCTGATTACACATTTACTTTAACCTCTCATCTTCTTTCATTTGATTCTTACCTAGTTACCCAAAACAAAATCTTGTTGACTTTCTTTGCTCTGTTCTCAGCTGAATAGCAACCATAGTCATGACTGTTAATGGTAAGATAGTACTGGCAATACTAAAAAGCACTGGGGTTTAAAGTGAAATTAGATATAATGAAGAGCTAGTGTTCTCAGGTTATTGTATCCCATCTTCCTTCTCTAGTTACAAAAGTAATTTTTCACAAATACTGACATGATTAATTAAAACTGTGTTCATTTTTGTATAGTTACCAATATTTGCAGTTGAATAACTTGGATGGAGGAAGATTAATATGCAGTCAATTTATGAATTGGTGACTTGATGAACTGGGTAATCTTTGGTGACCTCTGCACTCATTTTTTCTAAGGGAGAATGTACTTTCATTTGAACTTTTGGAGAATAACTGTCAACCACACGAAGTTCTTTTATTACATAGGTGTTCTGGAGACCTAAAAGCGTTTTTGTTATAATTTATATACCGTGTTGAAACAATTTTACTTTCGCCCTCTTCCTTTTCATGTCTTCTTTTAATGTTGCATCTAAAACATTGTTTTTTCACACCTTTTTTGAAAAAAGCAACAGCGTGGTTTCTTTCATGAAATATTTCCAGAAGCCTAATCCAAAAAGAGAAAAGTATAGCTGGTTAAAGGAGGGAGGAAGCCCTAAAGCTGGCTTCTTCCCACAGTACCTCTGTGGTATCTGTGGATTCCCTTGAGTTCAGCACATGGTTTAAAAACCATTGATTTCAAGAGTCTTTGCCCCTCGCAAGATCAGGAAAATAGAGCTACATGTACTAGTTGTTTAAACTTTGAGGCAAATATAATGTTATCTTTTCTCCTGAGCTTACGATAAAGCTTTTGAAAACATAGACCTTTTGTAATCGGGCTTTTAACATTCTCTATCAGCTTGTATAAAATGAATCAGAAAGAAAATTATGATGCAGTTCTTTTTTCCTGAGTTATCAATTGACAATGTTTGCAGTTTTACTTTCTTACTAGTTAATGACTCTTACAAGTATTGTATAAGTATCAGCTTAGAATGCATATTCATCTCAAACCTTGAAGAAGTGAAAACACATTTTTTGTTATTCAGAATAAAGAGTATAAATGTTTAGCAATTTTTATTTGTTTCTATCCTTCATTTTGGAGATCTCAACAACTATTCTGGAATTTTCCCCCCTCACGTTCTGTTTTGCTGTCCCGCTACCCAATAGCAAGAAACTGCTGCCTACCTTAGCACAAGTTTCACAGAAATTTTAATCTACCTATCCACATTCAGCTTTATTCATGCTATCTGTTCAAACAGAATTTATAGTCAGTTTTTAGTTGTCTTTTTAAAGAAATATCTTTACACAAAGGACCTTTGAAATCCCTTGGGAAGAATTACACTAAGTCATGTGAGTGTTATAGTTCTAGACTTACACTTTTGCTACTTAATATTACACACTAAAAAGGAGACAGTAGAAGTGGTCCTGAGTTCTTTGAAATTGTCTAATAAATCTGATTCCTGACAGCAAGACAACATTTAAATAATGCAGAATGAAGTCACTGAATCATATGAAATGAATCATATGAAATGACTAAGTTTTATCTGTATTCTTGCTTTGCCTTTGTTAGGGATTTCTTTTCTAGTATTGATAGCTTATATTAAAATCTACTAAGTTGATCTTTTCTTAGGAAGAAAATTTCTAGTGCTATGTTAGAAAAAAGTGTTTTTATTTCTAATTAGTGGTGAGAATATAGTTATCCCCATATCTCTAAATAATTTTCGGATAATCTTGACCAAAAAATCTTTTGTTAAATGCAGCAATTCAATATAATTAAAATGTTATTTTGAAAACATCTTTGGGACTTAATCTATTTTGAGTTTTTGAAAGTTAGTAAACATCCCAATACTCCAGTTTTCCATATATCATATAATTTGATATAAGAGGAAGTCAAAGTGAATCTTGTCTATTTGAGTAGGAGAAATGCTTGATAATACTTGATATTATCCTGTGCATGGATTTGGACTATTGCCATTTCCATCTTTTTTTTTTTTTTTCTTTTTGAGATGGAGTCTAGCCCTGTTGCCCAGGCTGGAGTGCAGTGGCGCCATCTCGGCTCACTACAACCTCTGCCTCCCAAGTTCAAGCGATTCTCCTACCTCAGCCTCCCGAGTGGCTGGGATTACAGGCACCCACCACCACGCCCAGCTAATTTTTGTATTTTTAGTAGAAGCAGGGTTTTACTATGTTGCCCAGGCTGGTCTCGAACTCCAGACTTCGTGATCCACTTGTCTCGGCCTCCCAAATTGCTGGAATTAGAAGCATGAGCCACCGCGTGCAGCCCCCTGCCCCCTTTTTTTTAGACGGAGTTTCGCTCTTGTTGCCTAGGCTGGAGTGCAATGGTGCGATCTTGGCTCTGCCTCCTGGGTTCAAGCAATTCTCCTGCCTCAGCCTCCTGAGTAGCTGGGATTACAGGCATGTGCCGCCACACCCTACTAATTTTGTATTTTTAGTAGAGATGGGGTTTGTCCATGTTAGTCAGGCTGGTCTCGAACTCCCGACCTCAGGTGATCCACCTACCTTGGCACCTCCCAAAGTGCTGGGATTACAGGTGTGAGCCACCACACCTGGCCGCCATTTCTATTTTTAAGAAGATAAGATTCAGAGCAAAAATACTAACTGCTTATAAAAAGAGTTATTTAGTCAGGATTATAAGAAGAAACCTATCTTTGCCTTTATTTAACTGCAAAAAAAATGTAAGCTGTAACTCACTATCTTTCTTGAGTTCTTTTTTTTCTTCAGTAAATCTTGTCACATTGTAGCATTGTTTCTTATTTCAGCCGTGTATTCTTTGTATAAGCCTTGCTCAGTCTGCATGCCATTAGTGTTTTCAGCCTGCTTTGTATTGATAGCTTCTTACATTTCAGTGTTTATAATTGACAGCGCTCTTTAATAATAGTTTGGATCAAATTGAATGGTGTTATTTCTATAACATAATTAGAAATCTTTTCAGAGGTTCCTTCCATGATTTCTAGTTTTAGTTTATGAAACATTTACAGTATAAAATATTTGTTTTTCTTTTTTCCTTTTGTTTATATAGAAGTGGTACACCATCCCCAAAACGAACATCTGTAGGCTCCAGGCCACCAGCAGTAAGAGGCAGTAGAGATCGTTTTACTGGAGAATCATACACGGTGCTGGGTAGGACAAAACATAATTGTTTTTCATTATCTCAGATTAAAGGCATCACAATCACACTGGTAGACTTTCCACTCAAGGTGACTGCCTGTATATTGAATAAATCTTTGCAAGAAGTTTCTCCCAATTGAAGCCTAATTACTTTGGGGAGTTTTCAGATTGTCTCATTATTATTGATACTTTTAAAACTCTACTTCAGCTTCCATAGTGTTCCCACATCTTTATATATAAGCTGGGAGGGGGGACAGTAAGGAAGAAAACCCCTGAAGCATTCTATATCCAGAAGAATAGTACTAAACATAAAGGTAAAGTTAGAGCAGGTACTCAGCATTTAGTATCTGTGTGTTAACATGATTATTCTTATAGGAAAAGTACTTGAATAAAAATTTTTGTGTCTTTTTTTGGGATGAGTGATAGGTAAAACTATGTGACTCATAAGGAAGAGATAAGAGTCAAATCTACCTTTCTGATCTTTTGTAGGAGACACTGCTATTGAAAGTGGACAACATTATTGGGAGGTCAAGGCCCAGAAAGATTGTAAATCCTACAGTGTGGGAGTAGCATACAAAACGTTGGGGAAATTTGACCAATTGGGAAAGACAAACACTAGTTGGTGTATCCATGTCAACAACTGGCTACAAAATACATTTGCAGCAAAGCATAATAATAAAGTCAAAGCTTTGGATGTTACTGTTCCTGAAAAAATAGGTGTATTTTGTGATTTTGATGGGGGTAAGTTTATTTTCTCATAGGTTATTTCATCATAGTTGCTTGCATTTCAGTACCTTTCACTGATAATCATCTATACAAGATTTCCATTAGTATTGTGGTAAGGACATTTTGATCAGGTAGCCTTTTGATCACAATCATAATCTCAGTTCTAGAACTGACTGGAATGGTATATGTGATGTCTGCCTGGAGCCCTACAAAAGCACTAATTTATAATATACTAAGTCTGAAAGATTTTGCTAATTTTAGTTTTCAGCACTAACATTTCTTCTGTCCATTTTAATTCCTTCCTTACCATGTTTTATTACCTACCTCTAAAGAGTGATAGTCAAAATTTTCTAGTTGAAGTAGACCTTAGAAATTACCCAACCCAGGATGAATACCCCATTTTACATGATGTGATTATTACACATTGCATGCCTATATGAAAACATCTCATGTACTGCATAAATATACACACCTACAATGTACCTACAAAAATTAAAAAAAAATTCAAGAAGATACCAGAGCAATGTTTTCTACTATGCTAGTAAACATAAGCTATACAGCAAATATTTACTGTGTCAAACCACATCAAACTTGAAATGAATGGAATGTTCTTAATTTTCAAGTTGCTGTCTTTAAAAATATTCTTCAGAATGACTCGTGATATCTTTATAGGGGCCAAAGGGGTTTCCCCTCAATATCAGAATTTCTTTACTTACAAAATTATTAACACACTGTAGTCTAATCCAAAAAAGAAAAGAAATTACTCCATCTGCCACACAGTATACGATTCTTACTACACTATCTCTGCAGGTAGTTGCCACTCCTGTGCCTGAAGAACTTTTAATGTGAAGTTTACTGTCTTAGAAAGCAGCCTGTTTCAGTGTTGGACAGCTCTTGGTTAGAAGATTTTTCTTAAGTTGACTCACATTGTCTCCCTATAACTTCAGAAACTGTTTCTCTTAAATTTTCCCATCTGAATAAACACAGAATTACATTTCCTCATTCATGTTCACACGATAATCCTTATTTATTAAAAGCTGCAGGTACTAACATCACTTTTCTTGCCCTGTTTTTCCAGACCATATATTCTGTTATTAGCTGCCCCTGTTAAAATTTAATTTTTCTAAGTCTTTATAATCTCCTATGGCTGTCTAGTATGTCAGTGTTTTTCTTAAAGGTTGGTCCTTAGAGTGGAACACATGACCTCTAACCAGCAAAGTACAGAAATTTGGCTATGCTATTTCCAATAGTATGACTTAGCACTGCTGACCAATGTTGAGCTTGTAGCTACCCTAATCCATTAGATCATTTTTCACGGCATTATGTCAAATTGTCTTTTTCTTCTTTTATTAGGCAGTTTATGGTTTTGGGTTTTTTTGAGACGGAGTCTTACTCTGTTATCCAGGCTAGAGTGCATTGGCTCAGTCTCAGCTCACTGCAACCTCCGCCTCCCATGTTCAAGTGATTCTCCTGCCTCAGCCTCCTGAGTGGCTGGGATTACAGGCGTGTGCAACCACGCCTGGCTAATTTTTGTATTTTTGGTAGAGACGGGGTTTCACCATGCTGGCCAGGCTGGTGTCAAACTCCTGACCTCAAGTGATCCACCTGCCTTGGCCTCCCAAAGTGCAGGGATTACTGGCATGAGCCACCATGCCCGGCCAGTTTATGGTTTTTAAAAATAACTCAATGTTATATATAATGCAAATGAAGACTATTACATTTACTCTTTTGTAGTTTCATCTTAATAGATTTGGCCCAAATTTCCCCTCCTCTTAAAACCATCTGAAAATTTACTTGATATTTATATTTTGAAAAAAATTTTAAAGCTCATTGAATTAGTTATTTCATAAGCATATTCTCTATAGTCATCTAGTGTATAATAATTTTGAAGATGACATAATATTGAACTAAAGTAATTCCCTAGATGTTTTTTCTCCAAGTTGACAATTAAGCTAATACAAAATTTTATTATTTTAGTAATATTGTGCCCAAATAATTCCATGAGCTATCAATTAATTTACTCAGAAAAGGAAAAGTTATTTTGGCTTGATTTATTTTTAGTGCTCACATGTTAGCTTTGCTGTGTTTCTTGTTTTTTAACTTATTCAAACCTTGAATCAGTCAAGTCATTTTCCTCAGGATAAATGGCAAATTTATTAGCCCACATTTTTTTTTCTTTTTCAACTACCAAGACAACATTTGCTTATCTTCTCTCTCCTTTCCCATACTCTGTGAGTCCACAAAGGTAGTAGTGAGATACAGTTTTTAGTCTAGAGCATAATGTATGGCATGGGGAAGTTGTATTGTGGAATAGGATCAGATTCTGAGAGCCTTGAAAAATAATAATGGACTGGTCTTTAGTAGTGGGGAGGGGTGGTTCTGCATGTTTTAGAACACTATACTCATAAGATAATCTAGTTTTAGAAATATTAGAGAGTCAGTGGTTAAAGATGGAAGAGATTGAAAGCATAGTGAGCATAAGACTTTGGGAAGCAGTCTTCAAGCGGTGTAGAGCAGGACTGAGTCTCTTGTTAGCTATTAAGCCCTTATTGCCTGGCTAGTGCTTTTCACATAGAAAGCCTTTAATAAATGTTGAGTAACTGGCAACAAGCATCTGAACAGTGGAGAATTAAGAATGGATTTGACAATGTAGAAGTAGAATTCATAGGACTTAGTAACTAAATACAGATCAGCTGAGGACAGACAGTTGAAGATGACTTTGAGGTTCCAGCCAGTGTGATCAAGAGGATGACAGTGTCAACAGGATAGGGAACATAGAGCTTTGGGGGGAAATGAAATGCCAGCAGGATAATCATGTGGCATGTTTAGCAAGCATTTTGAAATTCACTGCTAGAATTTAGCAGTTAAATAGAGCTGACGTTAAATATTTGAGACAGCATTACAGAATTGCTATGGAAGATTGTACAGAACAACATATTTAAGCATTACTGTTCTGCTATTTACTAACTTTGTGATCATATGTACTGTTCTGCTGTTTACCAACTTTGAGATCAAAGTACTGGGTACTTTACATACATTACCTTAAAATATTAAACAACCTACATAATAGTGTGCATAAATATTAGTTTCTTTTATCTTCTTCTTTGGTGGCAGTTGATTTATTAAGGAAGCATTATATAAAGAAAAGAGCGTGGACAAAGCAGCTACATTTAGAACAGGAAGAAAAGGAAGAGACTGTGAAGTTATCCCCAGGGTTATGATACAAACAAAGGGGATGGTCATCAGAGAAGAGTTTCAAGAAGTGATAACAGTTGTAAGGAGGCCATTTGGTTGGACAGTTTAGGAGGTCAGACAGACAGCTTTTTTTAGGGCATGATCCTATGGAAAGATATACTGTGAGGTGATCTTAAAAATTAACAAAGCAGGTCAGGCATAGTGGCTCATGCTTGTAATCTAGCACTTTGGGAGACTGAGGCGGAGGATTGCTTGAGCTCAGGAGTTCAAGCCCAGCTTATACAAAATAGCAAGACTCCACCTCTATTAAAAAAATTAACAAAATTGAAGCAATGATAGTTATACTGTGATTTCAGAGATTAGAGTATCAGTATGGCATCAGGTAGATAGAAGACAAGGTTTAATAGAGTAAACCTTAAATGGTGATTAGGATTTGGGCAGAGAGGCTGGTTATAGGAAAAATGAGGAAGAAATGGTCTTGGTTTACACTGGGTTAATGAAACCATCTGTTAAATAATGATCAAATAAGGAAATAGTTTGTATTAAGTAAGTAGAATAGTGCTAGATTATAGAGGTATTATGGAAGTCTTGAAAACCAGGGGAAGAAAATTGGTTGGGCTTTTCCTTAAGCATTTGTCCTTCTGATTTTCAAGTGAGAATAATTAATCCAGTCCTCATAGTTTATAACAAAAATTAATGCCAACTTATATATTATTACTTTTTTGCATGATTATGCATTAGAATTAAATGTTACAATTTTTTTGTATAATAAATTAGGCTTTTTTTTCCTTCTTTTTTAGGTCAACTTTCATTCTATGATGCAAATTCTAAACAGTTGCTATATTCCTTTAAGACAAAGTTTACTCAGCCAGTACTACCTGGTTTCATGGTTAGTATGTTTTATGTTTTATATATACCTAACTTATATTTTACTTGGTTTGGCAACTTTAAGGAGAATATTCTATACTGTATATTTGGAGAAGGAGAATATTTTATTTTTTCTTCATATTCTTCTCCCTTTTCCCAATTCACCTTCTCCCAAATCTGTGATTGTTTTTATATATTTTTGGTATATTTTATTGAAGTTAATGTTAATACATGAAGTACACAAATCATGTAGTTTGATGAGTTTTTATAGGACTGCACTTATGTATGTAATTAGCACTTAGAACATTACGAGAACCTCAGAAGCCCCCTCTAGTGCCCATTTCCAGTCCCTAATGGCCCTTCTCCAGTGTTAACACTGTATTGGCTTTTAATACCCTAAATTTACTTCCTTTTCAGTTTTATATAAACAGAATCATACAGTATCTTTTTGACTCAACATTATGCTTGTGAGATTAATCCATATGCTATGTGGTTATAGTTCATTCATTCTCATAGCTGTATAGTTTTCCATTCTGTGACTATATCAATTGATTTATAACTTTTAATTTAGTTGGATATGTGGGTGGTTTCCATTTGGGGACTTATACAAATAGAACTGCTATGAATACTTTTGTTCATATCTTTTGATAAATGTATGTGTATATTTCCATTGAGTATATACCTATGATTGGGGTTGCTAGATCATATGGTATATGTATAATCAACTGTAAAACTGTCGGTTTTCCAAAATGGTTGGTTATGCTAATTTACAACTAGCAGTATGTAAGAATTTGAGTTCCTTCAAATCCTTTCAACACTTGGTATTATCTTTTAAAAAAATTTTTGTCTTTCTAGTGGATGATATATTACATTGTGGTTTTAATTTGCGTTTCCTTGATTGCTAGTGCTGTTGAGCACCTTTTTATATATTTGTTGACTATTTGGGTATATTCTTTTGTGAACTGGCTATTCAGATCTTCTGCTTGTATTTCTATTAGGTTGTCTTCCTGTTTCTTATGGGTTAATTTGTAGGATCTTCTTCACTCTGGCTTTCCTTTTTCCTTATTGGTATCGTTTGATAAACAAAAGTTAATTTTGTTCAGTTTATCAATTTTTCATTTACAGTTAGCATTTTTTGTGTTCTGTTTAAGAAATCAGTATGCACTCCCAAGGTCATGAAAATATTCTTGTCTTCTAAAAGCTTTACCTTGTACATTTAGATATAGACTACATTGACAATGCAAGTACAATGTAGAATTGATATGTTTGGTATGAAGTAAGGATCTAGATACGTTCTTTAATTCCCCATGGATATCCAATTATTCCAGGACCATTTATTGACAAGATCATAGCGCAATGTCATCTTTATACAATATTAGATGACTGTCTTTGTGTGCTATGCTGAATATATGTATGCACACCACATAGCAATTACATCCTGTGTGATTACAGGTCTACTCAATTTCAGGCTGAAGAGAAAAATTTGTGTTTCTCTGCACAAAATAAAACATGGTTTTGAATTTATTTAAGCAAATGTTATTGCTTTTTCCAACTCGTAATCTTATGCATCTTTTCATAGGTTAGGTTCCCGTGGGGAGTTCTGGGATTCAGTTAAAGTTACCATTACTTTGGCTAGAGCTTTCGTTAAATTTGGAGGCTACCTCTATAAATCAAGATGGTATATTTCAAATGGAATATTTTGCATGTATATTCTTCTGTCATCACCCCTAACTGTAACTTCTCAACTATAAGGAGAAAGTTTTCAGAGTATGAGTGGGTTGAAAATACAGTGCTTTTAAATCTCATTATCCATAATAATTATTTATTCCAGATACTTTAATCTCTTAAGTTTAAAACAATAACCAGGACACCTATTTTTACATTAAAAGTAAGTGATTAGTGACTAAAGTTATTGCTCATGGAAATATAAAGATATTGGAAGGGTTATTTCTTTTTCCTTTTTTTTTTTTAAACTTTGTACAAACCTCTGCCATATTACGCATTTTTGGCTATTTTTCCAAACTGGTCCGTCAAGGATGAATTGTTTACCATGTGGAATGCAGAAAATTTTTTTCCAAGTCTTAGGTGTGCTTTTATAAATAGTAGATTTACTTTTAATTTGAATCTATCTCATGTATGTATTTACTGAGTTTATTGTTTTTCATTCCAAATAATACTATAATTATATTAGTAAATGTCATAAGATACTGCAAGAAATTATTTTAAGCTTGTTAAAAATTTTTTTCCTTCATTGAAGGCTTGCTTTTATTAAGTATGTTAATGCCTATTAAATGTTTTGTGTACAAGATTAATTTTTAAGTCAGTTTTATTGAATTTATAGTATGGTACAGTTCTGTGGTTTTTTTAGCAAATGCCTGCAGTTGTATAACCACCACCATAATCAAGATATAGAACATTTCCATCACCCTAGAAAATTCCCTTGTGTTCTTTTATAGTGGACCCTTCCACACAACCAGCCCTAGCTATCAGTAACCAGTTCGTAGGCCCTATAGTTGTACCTTTTCCAGAACATCGTATAAATAGAATTGTATGGTATGTAGCCTTTTGATTCTGTACCATGCTGCATTTGAAATTCATCCATGTTGTTGTGGTGTCAGTATTCTCTTTTTCATTGCTGAGTAGTGTTTCATACATGAATGTATCACAGTTTATTCATTCATTCTCTAGTTGAAAGACACTTGGGTTTTTCCCAGTTTGGGGGAAGTTATGAATAAAATCACTATAAACATTTACATATGGGATTTTCCCTTGGGTAAATACCTAAGAGCAGTAATAGAGTTGCTGTATCACATTGAAAGTGTATGTTTAGCTTCATAGGGAACTACCAAAATGTTTTCCTAAGTGGCTGTACCATTTTTTGCCTTCCTATCAGTGATATGAGAGTTGGTCATATCCTTGCTATTATTTGATATTACCAGATTTTTTGTTGTTGTTAAGCCATTTTAGTAGGTGTGTAGTGGTATGTCATTGTGTTTTTATTTGTACTTTCCTAATGACAAATGATGTTTCATGTGCTTATTTGCCATTCATATAATTTATTTCAAGTATCTGTTAAAATTCTTTGCTTACTTTTTAGGACTTAATTGTTTTCTTATTTTTTTGTTTTACTTTATTTTTAAGACAGGGTCTTGCTCTGTCACCCAGGCTAGAGTACAGTGGTGCGATCACAGCTCACTGCAGTCACAACTGCCTGGGCTCAAGTGATCCTCCCGCCTTAGCCTCCTGAGTTCCTGGGATTACAGGTGCCCACCACCATACCCGGCTATTTAAAAAATGTTTCTTGTACAGATGGAGTTTTGCCATGTTGCCCAGGCTGGTCTGGAAGTCCTGGGCTCAAATGATCTTCCAGCCTTGGCCCCCTAAAATCCTGGGATTACAGGCATGAGCCACTGCCTGGTTTTCCTATTTTTAAGAGTTCTTTATACAGTTTGGATGTGAATCCTTTATTGGATATATGCTTTGCAAATATTTTCTCCTGGTTTATGGTTTGCATTTTCATTTTCTGAACATTTCAAAGAGAAGTTTTTCATTTTGATATGATGTCCAATTTAGTAATTTTTTTTCCCTATTATGGGTAATGCTTTGCCTAACTCAAGGTCACAAAGGTTTTATGTTTTCTTCTTGATTTCCCTTTGCATCTTCATGTTAGATATTTTGAGTAAATATTTTTCTAAATCACTTAAATAATTTCCAAAAAATAATATAGTAGTTTTATAATCAGAAAGTTGCTTTTGTATTTTGGGAGTTATCATTACTGAGCCTGCTAGTTTTGAAAATTTATAATGTTAATTATATAATTACAAATTTCGCAGTTCAGTAGATTCTTTGGTATAATAACCTAGTTACTTAGTAGATATTGAACACTTAAGGATATAATTGAAGGTGATGATACTTAAACAACTTCTAGAATTTCCCTTGCTTTAAGCTTGTGTCTACTATTAATATATACATAGTAGTTGATAATAGTGTCAGTGATCTGCATTTTCATATTTTAATTCTTTTGACTGTGTCCCAAATCTTATTTCTTACTTTATTGAATCATAGCTGCTCTGTTCACAAGCAAAGCAGTTTTTATTTTATTTTATTTTTATTTTTATTATACTTTAAGTTCTAGGGTACATGTGCACAATGTGCAGGTTTGTTACATATGTATACATGTGCCATGTTGGTGTGCTGCACCCATTAACTTGTCATTTACATTAGGTATATCTCCTAATGCTATCCCTCACCCCACCCCCCACCCCACAACAGGCCCCAGTGTGTGATGTTCCTCTTCCTGTGTCCAAGTGTTCTCATTGTTCAGTTCCCACCTATGAGTGAGAACATGCGGTGTTTGGTTTTTTTGTCCCTGCGATAGTTTGCTGAGAATGATGGTTTCCAGTTTCATCCATGTCCCTACAAAGGACATGAACTCATCCTTTTTTATGGCTGCATAGTTTTCCATGGTGTATATGTGCCACATTTTCTTAATCCAGTCTATCACTGATGGACATTTTGGTTGGTTCCAAGTCTTTGCTATTGTGAATAGTGCTGTAATAAACATACGTGTGCATGTGTCTTTATAGCAGCATGATTTATAATAATTTGAGTATAAGCCCAGTAATGGAATGGCTGGGTCAAATGGTATTTCTAGTTCTAGATCCTTGAGGAATCGCCACACTGTCTTCCACAATGGTTGAACCAGTTTACCATCCCACCAACAGTGTAAAAGTGTTCCTATTTCTCCACATCCTCTCCAGCACCTGTTGTTTCCTGACTTTTTAATGATGGCCATTCTAACTGGTGTGAGATGGTATCTCCTTGTGGTTTTGATTTGCATTTCTCTGATGGCCAGTGATGATGAGCATTTTTTCATGTGTCTGTTGGTTGCATAAATGTCTTTTGAGAAGTGTCTGTTCATATCCTTCGCCCACTTGTTGATGGGATTGTTTGTTTGTTTCTTGTAAATTTGTTTGAGTTCTTTTAGATTCTGGATATTAGCCCTTTGTCAGATGAGTAGATTGCAAAAATTTTTCTCCCATTCTGTAGGTTGCCTGTTCACTCTGATGGTAGTTTCTTTTGCTATGCAGAAGCTCTTTAGTTGAATTAGGTCCCATTTGTCAATTTTGGCTTTTGCTGCCATTGCTTTTGGTGTTTTAGACATGAAGTCCTTGCCCATGCCTATGTCCTGAATGGTATTGCCTAGGTTTTCTTCTAGGGTTTTTATAGTTTTAGGTCTAACATTTCAGTCTTTAATCCATCTTGAATTAATTTTTGTATAAGGTGTAAGGAAGAGATCCAGTTTCAGCTTTCTACATATGGCTAGCCAGTTTTCTCAGCACCATTTATTAAATAGGGAATCCTTTCCCCATTTCTTGTTTTTGTCAGGTTTGTCAAAGATCAGATGGTTGTAGATGTGTGGTATTATTTCTGAGGGCTCTGTTCTGTTCCATTGGTCTATATCTCTGTTTTGGTACCAGTACCATGCTGTTTTGGTTACTGTAGCCTTGTAGTATAGTTTGAAGTCAGATAGCGTGATGCCTCCAGCTTTGTTCTTTTGGCTTAGGATTGTCTTGGCAATGTGGGCTCTTTTTTGTTTCCATATGAACTTTAAAGTAGTTTTTTCCAATTATGTGAAGAAAGTCATTGGTAGTTTGATGGGGATGGCATTAAATCTATAAATTACCTTGGGCAGTATGGCCATTTTCACGATATTGATTCTTCCTATCCATGAGCATGGAATGTTTTTCCATTTCTTTGTGCACTCTTTTATTTCATTGAGCAGTGGTTTGTAGTTCTCCTTGAAGAGGTCCTTCACATCCCTTGTAAGTTGGATTCCTAGGTATTTTATTCTCTTTGCAGCAATTGTGAATGGGAGTTCACTCATGATTTGGCTGTCTGTTTGTCTATTATTGGTGTATAGGAATGCTTGTGATTTTTGCACATTGATTTTGTATCCTGAGACTTTGCTGAAGTTGCTTATCAGCTTAAGGAGATTTTGGGCTGAGACAATGGGGTTTTCTAAATATGCAATCATGTCATCTGCAAACTGGGACAATTTGACTTCCTCTTTTCCTAACTGAATACCCTTTATTTCCTTCTCCTGCCTGATTGCCCTGGCCAGAACTTCCAACACTAGGCTGAATAGGAGTGGTGAGAGAGGGCATCCCTGTCTTGTGCCAGTTTTCAAATGGAATGCTTCCAGTTTTTGCTCATTCAGTATGATATTGGCTGTGGGTTTGTCATAAACAGCTCTTATTATTTTGAGATACGTCCCATCAATACCTAATTTATTGAGAGTTTTTAGCATGAAGGGCTGTTGAATTTTGTCAAAGGCCTTTTCTGCATCTATTGAGATAATCATGTGGTTTTTGTCTTTGGTTCTGTTTATATGCTGGATTACGTTTATTGATTTACGTATGTTGAACCAGCCTAAGCAAAGCAGTTTTATCTTTCACAAAGTCATTCACATTTATGATAAGTAATAGAACATGGGAAGTGCATCTGGATATTGGGATTTGCATTTTCGTCAGGAGTCCTTCTTAAAGAATTATAAAAGAGTTCTTATTGTTAACATGGTAGGGAAGAAAACAGTGGATTTTACTGTTAACAGAGGGGTATTAGATTTTTATAGTCTCAGGCCATATCTCATTATCAAAACCAAAAGCATAAGTGGGAAGTCAGTTGGTGCTTTGTATGCTTCCCTCGGTTGTCAAAGTTAGCATCAGTAATGATAGGTAATATCTTTTGCCTAGATTAAGCCAATTAAGTTTCTCAATTTCTGCAGCCCTGAGTTCCCTCTCTTGGGTGCGGCTTCAGTTGGTTCTGCTACCATCAAGACCTCCTCTGGCCTCTGTGGTTCTAAAATAATTGTGATTTAGTCTTTCCATTTCCTCTCAGCTGAAATATGACAGTTATCTGTTTGAGAATGATTGATGTGCATATGTGTAGCATTTTGCCTTTGAAATGGAAATTTTAAAATCACTGAAGTTCTAGTTTGATTTGAAATCTGACAGATTTTTTTTGTCTTTTCTTAGGTATGGTGTGGTGGACTTTCTTTGAGTACTGGGATGCAGGTTCCAAGTGCTGTGAGAACACTTCAGAAAAGTGAAAATGGAATGACTGGTTCAGCTAGCAGCCTGAACAATGTTGTTACTCAATAGTGTCTACTCAGATATGTTTACCCTCCCTCTTGATGGGGTGGCCTTTTCTGTGCAGTTACTAATCACAGGAATTTGTGAGTAGTGAAAATCAGGTTTGCTGTGTTCTGCTTTGAGGCCTGGAATCTGTTATCATTAAACACCTAGTACGAAGCATTTGCAGGAACCTACTGTGCAGTATCATAGAAGCAAGCAGATACCAAGCAAAGAACTGATGATTGAAGGGTAAATGGTGGAAAAGGCAGTGTTTAACATAAAAACTCATTTTTGTATTTCTGGGATTACTTTGACTCTTCTAATGTTTAATTACATATGGTAACCCTAAGGCCTGGGGAGAAAAGCTTTTAAATCTAGCCTTCTTTCTTCTGTACTTTGTCTTTTTAAAATCTCATTACTATCTATTATTTAGCTCTAACACAGAAGCTTTAAAAACACATAGTCCTCTAAGGTTTTCTAAAAATTGAAATCATATGTCGGGAATGGTAAAAAGGTTTTCAAATGGTTTATTTTTCCTCTTTTATAAATAAGTTTTACAAAGTTATCCTCTTTTGTTTATTGACTAGATTGTATATAATTTTCTTGTTTCCAAAATATTGTGATAAGAAATTTCTAGACACAACAGCTTAAAATCACCCAAATTTCAGTTTTTTACCTACTGCACTAACAATGGCAAGGGGGGTATTCTTTATATGTTGCCTCGTTTAACTACAGTTCTTTTCATTCCATCACTTTAGGTGATGAGTAAGATTTTTAAAAGCCTTATATTTTTTGATTTTACTGTCTAGTTGAATCCTACCTTTAATAGTTGTGTTTGGTAAAATTCCCACTTGGATGTGGCAGTGATAATAATTATGCTGATTTTTAACATCTCTAATAGGAATGAAAGTTTATTAAAGTTACATAGAGGATTGAAAAACATACATCACTCAATTTTTATCTAAGAAGGATAGGTTATAAAGGGAGATACCTAAATACTCAAATAATGTATGTATTCTTTTTCATAACATATGGAATGCTTTAAGCAATTGTTTTGGAAAAAGTCTGCGTATCTTTGACTTAATTGGCACATGAGTTTTTCAAGCAGCCATTCATTCAGAGGTTTGTTTTCTCTCAGTCCTTTTGCTACATTCACTTTCTTTTCAAATAAATGTCAATTATTACAAAAATTGACATAGATATCTTTCCCAAACTTGGGGTAAAACCCATGGTTAAGTAGAACATAACTATTCTTAAAAACTCAATTATAATTTGTAACTCACATCCTTTGAGCTAAACTAAGTTAAAATTACAGTATTTAATAATTCTTTGGGCATTTTTAAGAGGTCTGAATTTGTATTTTTCTTAATTTTTGAAACTTTTCATTTCTCTTGTTGACTTTTTTTCATTCTCATTTAAAATATATTGTGGTATGATAACCAACCTTCTTCCAAGGAGTGACCATTACTGCCTACATTTGAGTTGCTTTCTACTTAGAGACTTGTGTAATAGCATTAATAGTAGCTCATTCTCTCTAAAAACTTACTGCTTACTGATAGGATGTTTTGTTCCCTTGATAAAACAAATGTAAATGAGGAATTTTATTTGAATTGGAATATTGTTTTTCCAGAGGACATTCAATCTGCATTATTATCTGATGACATGTTGGTAATTTTAAAGACTGCAAGGCAGTTTAGAGAATGAAGTAAACCAATAGATACTCTTGATTCTCCAAAGAAATATAATTTTGGTTTTTGTTCCTCAGAGAGAGTTTGAAAGAAATTTTCAGATGTTCTGTTCCCTATAGAGGGCCTATTCCAGGATCTAAATAAATGGGAATTTATAATTCCCTTCATAGACTCAAACTTGAAAGCAGAAATTTTTAGTAGTTGAGTTGCTTTAAGTGAATTTTAGCAAATATGACACAGAAAAGGTCAGATGCTGTTGTATAAAATTTTTTACTACTATGTCTTATATAATTCTTTCTTCTCATTAATTCAGTGCCTTTTTCCTCTAAGCATACTCTTGGTCCATGCCCCATGCAGTGTCAACTGATGTTTAAGCTACAGAGCATTGTTATAGTGGTGAGGGCCCTCTGTTGCAGGGGCATGGGGAAATGCATATATGAATCGGGCTGGAGGAGTGTACATGATTCTTGTGTTCATGTTCTCATTTGAAACTCTTCACATAAAATTTTCTAATATTCATTTGGAAAACCTCTCCACTGGAGAGGTTTCATCTCTGAGAGGTTTTATAGTAATAGTGTAAGTTCAGTAAATCCACAGTCCAAATTCTCATCATATGTATTACTTGATATTAAATTTTCAATTATTACTTCAAAATAAGATTCTGAGGATTTCTTCTTACTGGACTTCTTAAAGGTCTCTAAAATTAAAGAACAAAATGTGGTTTCTTTGTTTAAGATGTTTTTAGCTTATTTGTTGTTAAGTTAAACTGGAGAAAGTTTGTCATCCTCATTTTCAAACTGAAAACTAATCAAATATAGTGCCTATTTAGTCTCAAAATAAGGTAACTATTAACTTGATTATAATATATAATATTCTCAATTACATTTGAATTTAAAAATACTGAGCTCTTGCTCAATACATTGTAAAAAGTATTCAATCCTTTGAAACATCTTTTGTTGCTTATTTAGTTTTTGTTTCCACAGGTCAAACATGATTGCTTTCTATAAAAGAAATGCTTGAGAGGTTGACTATAATGGATATATCACAGGTGTAAAACAGTTGTTTTATACAAACATGCATTTAGTATGGCATTCTCTTTTAGCAGCTGAATTCCAAACCAGTTTTATTAAGTTGGATATAGAAATGAAGGAAGCTGCCTTAAGCACTTTAGAAAAAGAATTTTTTTACAATTCATTTTGACTCTCATGGCTGACCACGTCATTATGTCTTTAAATTTTGGTAAATATGTAGATACCAAGCATTAATAACTAATGCACACAGAAATTTAATATACAGCAATTCTTTGAATGTTCCAGGTGTAGGTAAACTAACTGAAAGTATTAAGGACATGCCTGTCTATACATGGGTTTCATTGATGGCATCTGTATCATCTTGACAAATCGTGAACTGCTGCTGTACAGCTAGACTTTGCCCATTTACTCAGTTCTGCAAACAGTAACTTTTTCCTATGTTATGAAAAGAGACATATTGGCTTGCTTTAATTTACTTATTTATGAAATTAAAGCGTGAATAATATGTATAATTTGAATTTTTTGTGACTGATCCTTGGCGGTATAAATGATAAAAGTAAATGGAATGGAATCTTTTAATTAGGCTAAGATAATGCTATTTCATAACTTATGTAGAATGATTTTTATCTATATACTTTGTCCATAAAATTATAATTGTTTATGTAATTTTATTGTTTCTTATGGAAACAATTGGAAAAGTATATGGAAAATGATTATTTCAAAGAATATTTATTTAAAGAGGAAAGTGTAGACTTCTTACTATAAAATATGTGATTCCAGGCTTAAGAAATTGATTATATTTTAAAATAATTATTTTTTTAAAAACGTAATTTGTTTTTAAAAGATCAGTCTCCACTCATTGGCTAATTCATACAGCAAATATTTGAGTGTTTGTGATATGGCAGTAAAAATATGATTACTTTGTATGTACATTAACCAGAACCAGTGAAGTTTGATGGACTGTGCATATAGTTTTGCAGCTTTTGAGTAGTGTGACAAGAGTTTGCCTCTTAAAAATGTTTTGCTAATGTCAGAAGTTTAAAATGTGTTATAGTTTGCTAAAAAAAAAATCAAATTAACTGCATATAAAATGGTTCACTTTTATATAGTCACATGTAATGGGTCTGAAAAAGTTTCTTCTTTGATTGTGTAGTTACTCTAGATACATTCTTTTAGGGAAGTGTATGGTCAACATAAATTTACTCAGTATACAGATAACCACAAAGTTGTTATTTTTAACCAAAAGATACATTTCATAATGTTGGCACTGGAGTATTATAAGAGATCATGAATGTTTCCTTAATTATCATGGCAAGATTACCTCACATTCAGTATAGTTTAGTTTTGTGTCTATCTGACAGTATGCATGTTCTGCAATTATTTGTGATCCTGATATGTTACATATAATAGCTTTGTTATCTGGAGTATTTGATTAACCTAAACAGTTTAAGCATTTTGAATTAGTTGGAGTTTAAATGGATTACATTTGGTGTATATTGTCTTCATTTGGATTTAAATGGATTACATTTGGTGTATATTGTTGGATATGCCATATCAAAGTTAGCACTGACTTATAAATAAATAGCAGAATTTGCCAGAGTACACTTTTCTCTTCAGATGACCCAATTATTAAATAAAAGAATATTTGTTATTTCTGGGTCAATATAAGGTACTGATTTCTGATGCATAATCACTTAAGCTATGTGAGTTTAAACTGGTATCTTTTCTTAGTGGTACCCATTCAATGTAAGCTGGTCCATGGGAATGGACATGTAGAGGATTTCACAGAATGTAGAGCAGAAGGCAGGTGAATGTGTTTGCTTTGGCTTGGAGCTTATTAAGTTTTGACTAGGGTTAAAATAAGTCAAATAGTAAGTGGTAGAACACATTTTTGTTAGTATTGGAACTTTCTGGAGAACATAAGGGCCATGAGAATGCATAATTTTTTTTAACATTTCCTATATATCGAAGGCACCAAAGCACTGAGTCTAATTTACCTATTAAGGGAGACTCTTTAAAATCAACTTTATAACTAATTCATACTATAAGACAGATAATAGCTAAAGTTTTGGAATAATTTATATTAAAAGCCACAAGTCTTAAAAATCCCTGGATATGATATAAAAAGGATTTTGGCTTCTTTTTTGAAGTATTTAAAATTAATCACCTTAGCTCTACCATATACTAGATCTGTGACTGCTACACAAATTGCTTATCATCTTTGGGTCTCTATTGCCTTATTTATAAAATAAGTGTAAGTTGTTCAGCCTACCTCACAGGGCTGTTGTGAGGAAATAAAATGAAATGGAGTATGTGAAATTGCTTCAGCAACAGCAAAGTGCTATGTAAATGTAAAGTGTTCTTTTTAGCTAATAATGGATTTAAGTGTTTGGATAATTCGAGATGCATTTACTTTGATAAAGCGTGTGCTTAAAGTGGTATCACCAGTGATTTCAAACATGATTTAAAAAAAATAAAACCCCAATTAAAATGCTCTTTAATATTCATTTAATTTGTGCATGACTTGTGGCCTTTTTGTATTTTCTCAAGCCTATTACTCTAGAGCTGTAAAAGCTCTTGCACAGCATTGTTGTGTCAGTGTAGACCAGTGGCATAAATAAATGAATTAAGCTACATTTCCATGCAAGCATTTGCACTTTGTAGTTAGGGCTGCCCAGTGCCACATGCAAAGAGTGAATTTGGTCTAAACATTTCTTTCCAAACAACCACATGGCTGGGCAGTTTGTTGTCACTGGATAAATGATATAAAATGTAACCACTGAACATTTGACAACTTTGTTGCATTGTCATTTTTTAAAAAAGATGAAGCATTTCAAAATCTTGTTAACCTGGTTATCTCTTGGTATCGCTCCTGACATATTTGTTTTGCTTTAAATTGGATTAAATGGTTTACAGGTTATCTGAATCTACAGATTTAGTATGTCTATTATCTGGACATGGTTTTGCTATGCAGTTGTGATAATAAAAATTCTAATTCCTCAGGTCTGGCCTTTAAGTTATGGCTGAAGACCTTTAATGAACTACTTATGACGCACTCAGTGCCACACAATAGTGTTTTAAGAAGCACATGGCTTCATTTTCCTTAGAAACAAGACAAAGCCTTTAAAATTTTTTTTTTCACTTTAAAATAGGGTATTCAAAGTGGAGTAACTTGTATTTTGAAATGATTTTGTGTTCTGTATAGAATGTCCCAGTTAAGATTTTACAGAAGCACCTGGAATATCTCATTAAAAATTTAAAAACTCTTTTCCTGCTCTCTTTTGCTTCATTGTTTGATTTTATTCACTTTTATTTAAGTATAAATACAATATGCTGTTGGGGATGAGAATATAAAAAAAAGTCATAGTTCCTTTGCCTAAAAAGCTTAACATTTTAGAGCACTACTGTTCAACAGAATTTTATGCAATTATGAAAAGTTATTTGTGCAGTCCAATACAGTAGTAAATGGCCATAGGCAGCTGCTGAGCACTTTATATGTGGCTACATAGAGTTGCATATTGATAATAGCCACTGTTTTGAACAGTGTACCTACAGATGGAAAATGAAACATGCTATGTTAGTAACTATAATATATAACTTATGAATTTGGTTTCTTTGGATCTTGCCACATGTTGGGTTGCATTTTGGTAGATGGTAACTAAGAGTCAGAATCAGAACCTAAACCTTTTTAAAATTCTTGTTCTAACTTGAAAACAGTTTAGAAGAAAAAAAGTCAGTGAGACTGGAGCTCCTGTAACTAAGAAGTTATGTAAGAAGAATGAAAGGAGACTAGATAGTCTTGAGTCACAGGAAGAAGAATGGACAAAGATTGATCGATAAACCACTATAGAAGATGGAGAGTGAATGGTTGCAGCATTTCTGGAGAACAATTTTAGCAATTTTAAGACTTTTAAATGCACATACTCCTTAATTTCCTTTATAAGTATTTCTCTTATATATATACACACAAAAAAGCCAATGTTCATTGCAGCATTACCATAGCTAATAGTAGCAACCTAATTATTAATTGAAGACCTACAAATTTGGATGGACTTGGAGGTAAATTCGTTTTTCGGTAGCAAGGCACAGAACTGGTTCAAAAGGCCTAAGTTGCCTCAACAAAAGAATGTGATAACAGAATTTTGAAGGCTCCCCTTTTCTAACTTGCTGCACCAGCAAACTACCATTATTAAGTAGTGGTCTTGATATTATATATTCTGCACATTCCCCTCCCCAATAAATGTTATATAGACCATTATGACAATTGGCTTAATTAGAGCCTTTTCCTTGGTATACCAGTTCATTTGTGCCTGGCTGGGAGTTATGTGGCATAAGAGCTCAGGATATTATTTGCACTCTATTTTTCTGCCCAACTTTTCCTCACTAAACCCCATTTTACACTTACACTGCATGGTATTTGTATTTATTTATTTATTTATTTTTGCACAAGGTCAGCACAAGAGCAGATGGTTAGACTGGTATTTCCATGTGATCCTACACAGCTGTTAAAGGATAGGCTGTTAATGGAAGCGTATTCATGATATTAAACAAAAAAGTCATCCAGCAATATATACAGTACGATACCACGGGTGTGTGCACACATGTATACTTGGGTAAGAGGGGACTCTGACCTGATTACGACACACTCTTGCGGTGCTTCTCTTCATGGGATGAAAAATTGAGGAGCCAAGGGATTGTGCCTACTTGGAATGCATGTTTCTTTACCCACTTCTATACTACGTTATTGAAACAGTCTTTCGTTGTCTGAGATAACACCTGCAGTTCTTGTCCTACCTCCAAGACAATTGTGGAGCACGGACACAAAGGTGAGGTTTGAGCGCATGTTTAATAAGGTGAAAGAAGAAAACTCTCTGCCAGCAGAGAGGGGGTCCTGAATGGGAGTGCCCACCATGAGGCTGGGGTCCAGAATTTTTATGGATAGAAGGGGAAGGAATGTGCTTAGTCTGCGGGCTGTCTTGGCGAATGAGTGACTTGGCTTGGCCCGGGACCAGTCAGGTGAAATGATTCATAGATGCTGCTTAGCTTGGCCCAGGACCTATCAGAAGCTGAAGTGAAGGTGTGGCCAAGGATCAATCGGGCTGAGGTGATGATACGTAGCAGCTGGACTTACAGTCCTAATAAAGGAAAGTAGAGTGCCCACCGGAACTTACCAGAGCCCACTGTGCCCAGGCCTACAAAAGGAGAATAAACTTTTCTTGGGAACCTGCTGACTATACAAAGGACAAAGGCATTTCTATGCCAGGCCTTGTTCCCTTATCTGAGTGAGCTGGAGGTTTGTGCAGGTTTTTATCCAAATGGGCCGTAGGTTTTTCCATCTGTGCAGTCATGGGCATGTCTCCAGGCACAACACCCTGTGCTAGTTCCCTTATTGGTGCCTGCAGCTTTCTTCCCAGGCTGCTTTTTATATTATCTGGGGATGAGGCACTGACTCATGGGCCAGGGGCTCTCCAGGACTCTTGTTACCTACCTAAGGTAAGCTAGCTAACCGGATCCCCACACTCTTGCTGTGCCTCTTCATGGGATGAAAAATAGAGGAGCGAAGGAACTATGCCTACTTGGAATCCATGTTCCTTTACCCACGTAATTCTATACTATGTTATCAGCCAGAACCCCAGGATTCCTTGCCTCATCAGCCTGAAGCTTGCTTCCAGGATATGTGCAGGCCTTTTGTCCAAATCCATCCTGAAAAAAGACTACTACAGACGTATATACCCCTATGGCTGGCAGTTTGTGGGAAGTACAGATGAAGCTTGGATGTGCAGACTGAGTTGTCCACATGCATGCATGATAGGTCCCTGTGGCAGGCTTAAGCTAGAAGTAAAAAGAGACCCAGGGGATCAAGAAAGGGCAGACCAACCTAGTATCACTTTCTAGTACACTTCTGAAGAATCTGCGAATAGCATATTTGAACCTAGATTTCTGTTCCTTGAGAATATATGTTAAAGTAGAAGAGTATAACATTTTATTTGTTGGTTAAAGCTCAGCTATTTAGACACTGAAAATACGTCAGGGTTGGCTTTCATTTGTATTCTTAGCCCAGACCCTACGAATGTTAGGAGTCGGCCAGCATCCTTACATGTGTGCACAGCTGAGTGGTTTATAGAACATGAATATTTACTTGTAAGAGAGGCTGTTTTTATGTATCCTTGTACCCCCCTCTTTCAACTGTATTTGCTAACCAGATTAAAGCATACTGACTGACGTTTGCCATGAACTGAGGGCTCACATTTGACCTTTCAGTATGCTTGATAAGTAACACTGCCACCAGTTGAGTTGTATATTTACCTTCAGTTATGTTTGTTCCCAAACCTGCTTATGCAGGTGGTAGTCACTGTTGTAGTCATATAAGTATGTAAACCAATTATGTAAATATATAAACCAATATAAATATGAAATGAGTATGAAAAGGTACTTATAAGAAAAGTAGGGGAACCATT
This sequence comes from Hylobates moloch, assembly GCF_009828535.3. NCBI lineage: Eukaryota > Metazoa > Chordata > Mammalia > Primates > Hylobatidae > Hylobates > Hylobates moloch. Next base: position 77,686,406 of record NW_026652285.1, read on the forward strand.
AGAGATGAAGAGTTTAAAAAGTTGCAAAGTTAGTTGTGGCCAAAGTAATTGTGAGTGCTAGGGGAAGATTTTTAAAAATAAATCCCAGGACTCCAAATTTATATTCCTTCACTTGTATCTTTAAGTTCCTGGTCCATTTTACAGAAACGGAAACTAGAAATGATGGATGATGCATTATGTCTATGGTTTTGTAAGAAAAACAGTGAGATACTCTAATCAGTTGGTCCATACTTAAAATGAACTTAGTTCAAAACAGAAGATTGGCCATTGTAACGCTCTACTGAAACTGCCTTTTTAAAAAGGTTTATTCAGAACTAGATTTGTTATACACTTGAAAAGTATTTATTTCTAAGAACCTGATAATTTTTCCCTTTCCCTGTTACTTCTAATTATAATTTCCAAATATACAGAAAAGTAGAAAGCCAGTGCTTTGTGCTCATCACCTAATCAATTGTTAAAATTTTGCCATGTTTGTGCCATCTATTTTGTTTTAAAATGTCACCTGTAAGTATGCTATATGCATCCATGATGGCTTTTTAAAAACAGCCACATTCTGTTAACATTCTTAGCAAAATTAACAGTAATTCTGTACTATTATCTAATGGATCAGTCCCTACTAAAATTTCAGTTGTCTCAAAAATATCTTTTTACAGTTAGCTTGTTCAAACCAGGATCCAGACAGGGTCCACACATTGCACTCCGTTACATCTTTTAAATCTTTTACAGTAGTTCCCTCTGCTTTTAAATGCCATTTATGAAAAAAAAACTGAGGAATTTGTCTTGTAGAATGTCCCATTTTCTGAATTTAGTTGCTTCTCTATATCCTGTGTTAGATCTAGAGTTTGAGTAAATGCAGGTTCAATTTTTAGGTAAGAATCCTTCACAGGTGTGGCTGTGTACTTTCTATCACATCAGAAAGTACATAATATATGCTTGTCCCAAATTTAGTGAGATTAAGATCAGTGGGTTCAGGGTGCCAGTCTATTATGAAGTTCCCCATCAACCTTTCACCTTAATTTTATCATCTATTGATGTTGCCCTTTCGATTATTTTATTAGGAGTTGCAAAATCGTGATTGTTTTATCATTCTCCATTTATTAGCTGGAACTCTTGACAAAAGTATTTTGGTTACACTGAAATTCAGTTCATACAAGAAAGGCAGGATAAATGCTTGATGTTTTCCCTTATCAAGTTTTAGAATATTTAATCTTCCACCTGGCAACCTTCAATCACGACTGAATTTTATTTTTTAAGGAGTCATTATAAACTCAAGAATTTTTATATTTGATGTGTTTCAATCAATAGCAAGCATGTGATGCTCAAGTTTTCCCATGTCCCATCATGTTAGCACCTGTGTTAAGGATGCCATTAAGCTTTGATAACTTACTTCCTGTTGGTGTAACCTTCCACTTTTTTTATTAACCTACTGAGTACCTATCCGTTCTGAGTGCATTGGATGAGAGGACTTCAACAGTAAGCTTGTTATGTACATAGGAAATTTCTGGAAGGAAAAACAAAAAGTTGGTAAAAGTCATAACCTCTATGAAGTGAGGAAGACTTTTTCTTCCTTTTCTTTCTGTACTGATAGAATTAAAAACAAAGCTTAGAAAACAAATATATGATGGGAGTATTTTCCGTTTTGTAGAAATAAATTATAATTACAGTAACTGGTTAGTGATTTATGGTTTTCAAAAATCTGTAACAATATCTGAGCCTTAAGAACCATCTTTTGGATTACACCGTTAAAAGAACCAAAGTGGGAGGATCGGTTGAGGCCAGGAGTTCGAGACCAGCCTGGGCAAGGTGGTGAGGACGCCCTCCCCCGCCCACCCCCGCCACACCCCGCCCTGCTAGCCCTCAACGTCTCTACAAAAAAAGAAAGGAAAAAAGTTAATCAGGTCCAAAATTGTATCTAGCCTTAACCTGGAGGGCAATAGGTCGCTGAATCTTGAATGTCATAAAAGCACTTCAACTTCATGAGCAATAGTGAACGCAGCTGCTATTTTCCACTCTATCCCCTAGCTCTACTAATTGTATCCAAACCAAACTTCAGGGAGTTACGCTGAATCCCTCTAGCAAAGCACATGCACTAAAAAAATCACTTGTTTATCAAGTTCACATTTAACGGGCTTGGAAAACAGCTCAGCTGCTGCCTCCAGTTCATCGTCCGCTGTCGAAAGCGTTTGAGAACTTAAACTCTGATTGCCTCAGTGCGCTGCTGTAGTTGTCAATTAGGCAAGAGATAAAAGAGGGCTTTGGCTAAGTGGCTAGATTATAAAAGCGAGGAATCGCCAGGACTCAGTGAACTTCTGGCGGTGGGGATGCGACAAGAGTCACAGGAAAGCCGAGTCTGGGGCTGGACCCCGGGAACCTCCCAGCAGGAACCAAGTCAGCCTCCGCCGCTCAGCACTTGACGGCTGCTTTTGCAGCGGTTGCTGTGAGTGCCGTAAAGCGGAGCGGCTGCAGCTGCTGTTGAGTGAGGTAAGGTATGGGAGGCTCAGGTCGGTACCCGGGGATGGGTGGGCGTCTTCAGACGGGTACCGCTGGTGACTCGGGTGCGCTTACCGGGCATCCTTCAGCATTCTGGGCACCTGCCTACCACTTGGTGGGGAGGCCGGCCACAGGTTGAGCGCGCTCCGGGCTGAGTACTCCTCAGTCAGTCCACGAGCATCGCGTGGTAGATTTACACTTGGCCAGTCCTTCCCACACTTCTGGGCGTGTCATCAGGTAAAATCTTAATCCTGGGACAGATGAAAGTTTGGAGGACGATCGAGACTCTTGTAGTAGCCGCGTTAGGGTAGTGACCCCTGACTTCAGGTGATCCGCCCGCGTTGGCCTTCCAAAGTGCTGAGATTACAGGCGTGAGCCACTGCGCCCGGCCTGAAATTTACAATTTCTCAGTTAACATGAGGTAAGCCACATTTCTCTTGGCTTCAGTTTTCTCAGATGTGGGGAAAAAAAGGACCTAGATGATATAGCAGATTCTTTATGCTTTTGAAGATAGCACGTTTCCAGTCAGTAAAAATCAAGCTGTGAACAAATAACAAAGTGAATGACAGAGCAGTATATTAGAAATTGGGCAGATGGAAGCCCAGTAGAAAAGGCTGTGTTTGAGCTAGACTCTGAGGATGAATAGGGTTTGAACGATTGGAAACCATCTCTGTTGGGCCATGGACGAAGATTTCAAATGCAGGAATAAGCATTTCTATTTTAGCGATTCTATTTGTGGACATACGTTTAGTGAGGGTAGCGGATTTGGGAAGGCTGGCATTAAATGATGAAAGAACTCTAAGTGGAAAGGAAATGCAGGGTGTTCTGACAAGGAAGAAAAAAGGAACCCGGGGAAATGCCGAAAGAACAATACACAGGACTTGATTTCTTGGATCTGGGTGATGATATTTTTAACCTGGCTTTCTAAAAAGTAAGTTTAAGTGCTGTTGGCAAAAATGGGAATTCTGTTGAATTCCAGCATGCAATAGTGTACTGGGAATAAAGTGATTTAGATCGTAGAATGCTGATGTTGCCAATAACTAGCCTCTTGGCTGCCATTTAATTCTTCTAGACCCTATTCTCCTTAAGGTGATCTTGGGCCAGCTGATCTCTCGTCTCTAAAATCTGTAAAACTAGAGACTGTGAGGATGGAGAGCTATTTACTTTCTTCTGGATGGGGAGAGGAAGATAGTTGACAGAGAATAAAATTGTTAATTTGGGGCTGGACGTGGTGGCTCACGCCTGTAATCCCAGCACTTTGGGAGGCTGAGGCGGGTGGATCATCTGAGGCCAGGAGTTTTAGACCAGCCTGGCCAACATGGTGAAACCCTATCTCTACTAAAAATACAACGAATTAGCCGGGCGTGGTGGCGGGCGCCTGTAATCCCAGCTACTCCTGAGGCTGAGGCAGGAGAATTGCTTGAACTTGGGAGGCGGAGGTTGCAGTGAGCCAAGATCACGCCACTGCACTCCAGCCTGGGCAACAAAAGCGAAACTCTGTCTCAAAAAAAAAAAAAAAAAAAAATTGTTAATTTTGAACATGTTAAATTTGAGGTGAGGTGCAGGAAATAGAGTTGAAAATATAGGCAGATAGAGTGCATGGACTGTAATTTAAATAGTGTTTTCTCTCACAGGTGGTAGTTAAAATCTTAAGAATGGATTTGCTTTCAGGGAGAGATTGTAGAGAGAGTAACTATAGGCCATACCCATAGATAGGAGGTTGGAGAAATTATTGAAGGAGGCATGTGGATCTCAGCTAAGAGCAAGGAAGGAGTTCTTTTAAAAAAAGTTACATATAGTTGTAGATTCTCAGGGGCCCAGTGTTGTTATTAAACTCATTTAACAGCATTTACAGCAAATAATAAGCTCCTGCTTCTGGGAATTCTGGCAGAAAATAAATAATTCAAATAGATATAATCTCCACTGCCTAACTGTCTACCCAGAAGTAGTATCATTCACATATTTATTTATTCAACAAATATTTATATGTTTCAAGCAGTGCTGGTTCTAGGGATATAATGATGAGCAAGGTAGACATTGTTCTTATCCTCCCTGCATGTAAAGCCCTTAGCATCTACTTCAGTGCTTTTCAAATTTTAATGTACATATGAAACATCTGAGGATTTTATTAAAGTTTAGATTATGAATCAGCAGGTGGGGGTTGAAAATTCTGTATTACTAACAAGCTCCAATGTGATACTGATGTTCTTAGGACCATACTTTTAAGTGACAAGAACCTAGATCCTGTTTAGCAAATATGGCTGTTATTAAGCCACTACCACTATCCATCATCTGTTTCTCTTAGGATAAAATAATGTTACTTCTTATGAAAATAATATATGCTGATACAAATATTGGAACAATATAGAAAAGTATAAAGAACCATGTAAAAATCACTCCTAATTCTCCCTACCCAGAGATAACCATTATTAATATTTTTGGGAACATTCATCCAGATTTTAGATATGTACATACATTCACAATTTAAGTGTTGCACTAAGTACATGTCACACTCTAAGCCCTGTGTTTGATTCTGTTTGCTGTATGGTTTTATTAAGATAAATATCCAAGTGTCTAGAACAAAGCAATTAAGTACTTGCATTCTTGAGGGAGTCACTTAAAAATAATTTGGGGGCCGGGCACGGTGGCTCACGCCTGTAATCTCAGCACTTTGGGAGGCCAAGGCGGGTGGATCACGAGGTCAAGAGATCAAGACCATCCTGGCCAACCTGATGAAACCCTGTCTCTACTGAAAATACAAAAATTAGCCAGGCGCGGTGGCACGTGCCTGTAGTCCCAGCTACTCAGGAGGCTGAGGTAGGAGAATCACTTGAACTTGGGAGGTGGAGGTTGCAGTGAACTGAGATTGCGCCACTGCACTCCAGCCTGGTGACAGAGCAAGAATGTGTCTCAATAAACAAAAACAAAAACAGAAAAACAACAACAAAAAAAACGTTGGAAGCCGGACAGTGTCTCCTGCCTATAATCATTCCAGGTGCCCAAGAGGCTGAGGTGGGAGGATTGCTTGTGCCTAGCAGTTTGAGGCAGTAGTGAACTATGATTGTGACACTGCCCTCCAGCCTGGTGACAGAGCAAGACCCCATTTCTTAAAAAAATAAAAACTTGTGTTACTTCAAAAATGGGGAGACATTAACATAATTACATGTGGGCTCTAGTAAATGAATATTTGTCATTTCATTTAGGATGAGAGAAGAATTTTTAAAGCTTTAAAAAAACTTAGTAGTTTTTTTCTTATTACAAAATCAACTGATGTTCACGTAAGATAAATAAGGAAAAAAAATAAAAACACCTACACTCCTCCCAACCCAAAGACAATCCTTGCTGTCTTCACTTCCCTTGCTGCTAACCTGTCTTATCTAGATCTTTCATTTCAGCCACTCTCTTTCCAAAACCCTCTTACACCATAGTCATTCAAAAAGGAGTAACTATGTATTTATGATTTTTCTGGAGCATCTACTGGAGAAACTAAATTTCATTAGCTTTTTATCTTCAAGTGACAGCATGTGTAGGTAGAGGTTATATTGCAAAGGATTAAGTGCACAAATGGTAAGCAGGTAAAGAAACTTCTTAACCCTTTGCAGTCTAATGTTTACTTTCAAGCTGCTGACAGTTGTGAGGAGTTAGCAGTCAAAGGAAAAGAAATGGACAATAAGAAAGACCAACAGTATTTAGGGAAGATTTGATAGAGATTTGATAGTAGCTGTTGCTACTGGGATATTTTTGGCTTTTGAGAACAGCTGAAAAATGTTGATTTTTTTTTTTTTTGGTCTGACCTCCGAATACATTTTCAGAGGCATTTTCTCTTTATGCCTGCCAATCTGCTACCTCATCTCTCTAACTATACCTTTTCCTAATTACACTACTCTCTTTCCTCTGTAGTTCAGCGTCCTGTTTTATTTTGTTCAGGGCATATTTGAATGTCAGTTCTGTTTTAATGAATTACCTGAAGGGTTCTTCCTGTACGCTGCACAAATGAAACCAGTTCACTGAGACCGTGCTACTGCAGTAAAGAAAGAGCTTACTTAACAATGATGCTGGCTGTGCAAAGCAATTATTACTCAAATCAGTCTCGCCAAAGACTTGGTGGTTAGTTTTTCACGGATAGTTTTTAGTTTGGTGGGCAGAGGACTAGGGAATGAGGGCTGCTGGTTGGCTGGGGATGCGATCATAAGAGTGTGAAAAATGGTCCTTGTGTGCTGAGTCCACCTCTGGTTGGGGAGCCACGTGACTGATTGGGTCATGAGTCACTAGTTCACCTCTAGGTAGGGTCAGTTGGTCCAGAATGCAAAGGTCTGAAAAATATCTCAAAAGACCAAGCTTAGGTTCCATAGCCAGGGAAAATATAAATCCTGTGTCCTCTGGAAAAAAGACTGTTTATCATTTAACTACATTTTACCAGAATTCAGGTCCCTCTCATAATCCTAATCTTGTAGTCTTTCATTACTTTTACAAAGGCAGTTTAGTTTTGGAAAAGGTTACTATCATCTTTGCTTTAGGTTAAACTGTAAACTAAATTCCTCTCAAAGTTAGCTTGGCCTGCACCCAGAAATGACCAAGGACAGATTGGAGGTTAGAAACAAGATGGAATCAACTATGTCAGATTTCTCTTAGCTGTCATAATTTTGCAAAGGCAGTTTCACTCTCTGATTCATACTATCCATGCCTCACTCTTACTCCCCAGTATCCCCAGATAAGTCAGGGACCCCACAGCATAAGGATATGCCTAGGCTAGCACATATCATCTTATGAACCTAAGTTAGGTATCAGGGAAGGTTTTTGATTCCACTTCCCCCCACTCCTGCCTTCTGGATCATCTCTCTTGATATATCATTCATTCATTCAAACAAACAGACCCCTACCTAGGTGATTCTGAAAAGAGTGGGGTCTGGGGCTGGAGGAGGTGTCAGGGTAAACCAGTTACCAAAAGTCTTTCATACTAATACCTTCAAAGGACAAAAGCAAATGTAAAAGGGAAGCTGAAAGAATATGCAGTGGGGTTCCAAGATGGCCGAATAGGAACAGCTCCAGTCTATAGCTCCCAGCGTGAGCGACGCAGAAGACAAGTGATTTCTGCATTTCCAACTGAGATACCGGGTTCACCTCACTGGGGATTGTCAGACAGTGGGTGCAGGACAGTGGGTGCAGTGCACCGAGCGTGAGCTGAAGCTGGGCGAGGCATCGCCTCACCCGGGAAGTGCAAGGGGTCAGGGAATTCCCTTTCCTAGCCAAGGGAAGGGGGGACAAATGGCACCTGGAAAATCGGGTCACTCCCACCCTAATACTGTGCTTTTTTGACGGTCTTAGCAAACGGCACACCAGGAGATTATATCCCGCGCCTGGCTCGGAGGGTCCTATGCCCACAGAGCCTCACTCATTGTTAGCACAGCAGTCTGAGATTGAACTGCAACACCGCAGCGAGGCTGGGAGAGGGGAACCCGCCATTGCTGAGGCTTGAGTAGGTAAACAAAGGGGCCGGGAAGCTCGAACTGGGTGGAGCCCACCACAGCTCAAGGAGGCCTGCCTGCCTGTGTAGACTCCACCTCTGGGGGCAAGGCATAGCCGAACAAAAGGCAGCAGAAACCTCTGCAGACTTAAATGTCCCTGTCTGACAGCTTGGAAGAGAGTAGTGGTTCTCCCAGCATAGAGCTTGAGATCTGAGAACGGACAGACTGCCTCCTCAAGTGGGTCCCTGACCCTTGAGTAGCCTAACTGGGAGGTACCCCACAGTAGGGGCAGGCTGATACCTCACACGGCCGGAAACCCCTCTGAGATGAAACTTCCAGAAGAACGATCAGGCAGCAACATTTGCTGTTCAGCAGTATTCGCTGTTCTGCAGCCTCCTCTGCTGATAGCCAGGCAAACAGAGTCTGGAGTGGACCTCCAGCAAACTCCAACAGACCTGCTGCTGAGGGTCCTGACTGTTAGAAGGAAAACTAACAAAAAGGACATCCACATCAAAACCCCATCTGTATGTCACCATCATCAAAGACCAAAGGTAGATAAAACCACAAAGATGGGGAAAAAACAGAGCAGAAAAACTGAAAATTCTAAAAATCAGAGCTCCTCTCATCCTCCAAAGGAACACAGCTCCTCACGAGCAGTGGAACAAAGCTGGATGGAGAATGACTTTGACAAGTTGAGAGAAGAAGGCTTCAGATGATCAAACTTCTTCGAGCTAAAGGAGGAAGTTTGAACCCAACACGAAGTTAAAAACCTTGAAAAAAGATTAGACAAAGGGCTAACTAGAATAACCAATGCAGAGAAGTCCTTAAAGGACCTGATGGAGCTGAAAACCATAGCACGAGAACTACGTGATTAATGCACAAGCATCAGTAGCCGATTTGATCAACTGGAAGAAAGGGTATCAGTGATGGAAGATCAAATGAATGAAATGAAGTGAGAAGAGAAGTTTAGAGAAAAAAGAATAAACAGAAACAAACAAAGCCTCCAAGAAATATGGGACTATGAGAAAAGACCAAATCTACATCTGATTGGTGTACCTGAAAGTGATGAGAATGGAACCAAATTGGAAAACACTTTGCAGGATATTATCCAGGAGAACCACAACCTAGCAAGGCAGGCCAACATTCAAACTCAGGAAATACAGAGAACACCCCAAAGATACTCCTCGAGAAGAGAATTCCAAAACACATAATTGTCAGATTAACCAAAGTTGAAATGAAGGAAAAAATGTTAAGGGCAGCCAGAGAGAAAGGTCAGGTTACCCACAAAGGGAAACCCATCAGACTAACAGCGGATCTCTCAGCAGAAACTCTACAAGCCAGAAGAGAGTGAGGCCAATATTCAACATTCTTAAAGAAAAGAATTTTCAACCCAGAATTTCATATCCAGCCAAACTAAGCTTTGTAAGTGAGGGGTAAATAAAATCCTTTACAGACAAGCAAATGCTGAGAGATTTTGTCACCACCAGGCCTGCCCTACAACAGCTCCTGAAGGAAGCACTAAACATGGAAAGGAACAGCCGGTACCAGCCTCTGTAAAAACATGCCAAATTGTAAAGACCATGGATGTTAGGAAGAAACTGCGTAAATGAATGAGCAAAATAACCAGCTAACATCATAATGACAGGATCAAATTCACGCATAACAATATTAACCTTAAACATAAATGGGCTAAATGCTGCAATTAAAAGACACCGACTGGCAAATTGGATAAAGAGTCAAGACCCATCAGTGTGCTGTATTCGGGAAACCCATCTCACGTGCAAAGACACACATAGGCTCAAAATAAAGGGATGGAGGAAGATCCACCAAGCAAATGGAAAACAAAAAAAGGCAGGGGTTGCAATCCTAGTCTCTGATAAAACAGGCTTTAAACCAACAAAGATCAAAAGAGACAAAGAAGGCCATTACATAATGGTAAAGGGATTAATTCCACAAGAAGAGCTAACTATGTTAAATATATATGCACCCAATACAGGAGCACCCATATTCATAAAGCAAGTCCTTAGAGATCTACAAAGAGACTTAGGCTCCCACGCAATAATAATGGGAGACTTTAACACCCCACTGTCAACATTAGACAGATCAACAAGACAGAAAGTTAATAAGGATATCCAGGAATTGAACTCAGCTCTGCAGCAAGTGGACCTAATAGACATCTACAAAACTCTCCATCCCAAATCAACAGAATATACATTCTTCTTAGCACCACATCTCACTTACTCCAAAGTTGACCACATAGTTGCAAATAAGGCACTCCTCAGCAAATGTAAAAGAACAGAAATTATAACAAACTGTCTCTCAGACCACAGTGCAATCAAACTAGAACTCAGGATTAAGAAACTCACTCAAAACCACTCAACTACGTGGAAACTGAACAACCTGCTCCTGAATGACTACTGGGTACATAACAAAATGAAGGCAGAAATAAAGATGTTCTTTGAAACCAACAAGAACAAAGACACAACCTACCAGAATCTCTAGGACACATTGAAAGCAGTGTGTAGAGGGAAATTTATAGCCCTAAATGCCCACAAGAGAAAGCAGGAAAGATCTAAAATTGACACCCTAACATCACAATTAAAAGAACTAGAAAAGCAAGAGCAAACACATTGAAAAGCTAGCAGAAGGCAAGAAATAACTAAAATCAGAGCAGAAATGAAGGAGATAGAGACACAAAAAAGCCTTCAAAAAATCAGTGAATCCAGGAGCTGGTTTTTTGAAACGGTCAACAAAATTGATAGACCACTAGCAAGACTAATAAAGAAGAAAAGAGAGAAGAATCAAATAGATGCAATAAAAAATGATAAAGGGAGTATCACCACCAATCCCACAGAAATACAAACTACCATCAGAGAATACTATAAACACCTCTACGCAAATAAACTAGAAAATCTAGAAGAAATGGATAAATTCCTCAACACATACACTCTCCCAAGACTAAATCAGGATGAAGTTGAATCTCTGAATAGGCTATAACAGGCTCTGAAATTGAGGCAATAATTAATAGCTTACCAACAAACTCCAGGACCAGATGGATTCACAGCCAAATTCTACCAGAGGTACAAGGAGGAACTGGTACCATTCCTTCTGAAACTATTCCAATCCATAGAAAGAGAGGGAATCCTCCCTAACTCATTTTATGAGGCCAGCATCATCCTGATACCAAAGCCTGGCAGAGACACAACTAAAAAAGAGAATTTTAGACCAATATTCTTGATGAACATTGATGCAAAAATCCTCAATAAAATACTGGCAAACCGAATCCAGCAGCACATTAAAAAGCGTATCCACCATGATCAAGTGGGCTTCATCCCTGGGATGCAAGGCTGGTTCAACATACGTAAATCAATAAATGTAATCCAACATATAAACAGAACCAACGACAAAAACCACATGATTATCTCAATAGATGCAGAAAAGGCTTTGAGAAAATTCAACAACCCTTCATGCTAAAAACTCTCAATAAATTAGGTATTGATGGGATGTATCTCAAAATAATAAGAGCTGTTTATGACAAACCCACAGCCAATGCCATACTGAATGGGCAAAAACTTGAAGCATTTCCTTTGAAAACTGGCACAAGATAGGGATGCCCTCTCTCACCACTCCTATTCAGCCTAGGGTTGGAAGTTCTGGCTAGGGCAATCAGACAGGAGAAGGAAATAAAGGGTATTCAATTAGGAAAAGAGGAAGTCAAATTGTCCCTGTTTGCAGATGACATGATTGTATATTTAGAAAACCCCATCATCTCAGCCCAAAATCTCCTTAAGCTGATAAGCAACTTCAGCAAAGTCTCAGGATACAAAATCAATGTGCAAAAATCACAAGCATTCTTAGACACCAAATAACAGACAAACAGAGAGCCAAATCATGAGTGAACTCCCATTCACAATTGCTTCAAAGAGAATAAAATACCTAGGAATCCAACTTACAAGGGATGTGAAGGACCTCTTCAAGGAGAACTACAAACCATTGCTCAATGAAATAAAAGAGGATACAAACAAATGGAAGAACATTCCATGCTCATGGATAGGAAGAATCAATATGAAAATGGCCATACTGCCCAAGGTAATTTATAGATTCAGTGCCATCCCCATCAAGCTACCAATGACTTTCTTCACAGAATTGGAAAAAACGACTTTAAAGTTCATATGGAAACAAAAAAGAGCCGGCATCACCAAGTCAATCCTAAGCCAAAAGAACAAAGCTGGAGGCATCACGCTACCTGACTTCAAACCATACTACAAGGCTACGGTAACCAAAACTGCATGGTACTGTTACCAAAACAGAGATATAGACCAATGGAACAGAACAGAGTCCTCAGAAATAATACCACACATCTACAACTATCTGATCTTTGACAAACCTGGCAAAAACAAGAAATGGGGAAAGGATTCCCTACTTAACAAATGGTGCTGGGAAAACTGGCTAGCCGTATGTAGAAAGCTGAAACCGGATCCCTTCCTTATACCTTTTACAAAAATTAATTCAAGATAGATTAAAGACTTAAATGTTAGACCTAAAACCATAAAAACCCTAGAAGAAAACCTAGGCAATACCATTCAGGACATAGGCATGGGCAAGGACTTCATGTCTAAAACACCAAAAGCAATGGCAACAAAAGCCAAAATTGATGAATGGGATCTAATTCAACTAAAGAGCTTCTGCATAGCAAAAGAAACTACCATCAGGTGAACAGGCAACCTACAGAATGGGAGAAAATTTTTGCAATCTACTCATCTGACAAAGGGCTAATATCCAGAATCTACAAAGAACTCAAACAAATTTACAAGAAAAAAACAACCCCATCAACAGGTGGGCAAAGGATATGAACAGACACTTCTCAAAAGAAGACATTTATGCAGCCAACAGACAGATGAAAAAATGCTCATGATCACTGGCCATCAGAGAAATGCGAATCAAAACCATGATAAGATACCATCTCACACCAGTTAGAATGGCAATCATTAAAAAGTCAAGAAACAACAGGTGCTGGAGAGGATGTGGAGAAATAGGAACACTTTTACACTGTTGATGGGATGGTAAACTGGTTCAACCATTGTGGAAGACAGTGTGGCGATTCCTCAGGGATCTAGAACTTGAAATACCATTTGACCCAGTGATCCCATTGCTGGGTATATCCCCAAAGGATTATAAATCATGCTGCTATAAAGACACATGCACATGTATGTTTATTGTGGCACTATTCACAATAGCAAAGACCTGGAACCAACCAAAATGTCCATCAATGATAGACTGGATTAAGAAAATGTGGCACATATACACCGTGGAATACTATGCAGCCATAAAAAAGGATGAGTTCATGTCCATTGTAGGGACATGGATGAAGCTGGAAACCATCATTCTCAGCAAACTATCTCAAGGACAAAAAACCAAACATTGCATGTTCTCACTCATAGGTGGGAACTGAACAATGAGAACACTTGGTCACAGGAAGGGGGACGTCACACACCAGGGCCTGTTGTGGGATGGGGGGAAGGGGGAGGCATAGCACTGGGAGATATACCTAATGCTAAATGACGAGTTAATGGGTGCATGACACCAACATGGCACATGTATACATATGTAACAAACCTGCACATTGTGCACATGTACCCTAGAGCTTAAAGTATAATAATAAAAATAAATAAATAAAAACAATATGCAGTGCTGCTCTTCACTGTAGAAAGAGCTTGAGAATTATCTTGAACTCCAAATCCTGTACCTTTTTTCATCACAGTTGTGTATGGGTTTTATCTAGTACTGGTTTTTTTCCAAGCCTTTTCACATCTTGACACATAGTAAATTTGACCAAAAAAAGATGAAAGGAAAGATAAAAGAATGTGTTCTTGGCTGGAGGTGACCTACTCTTGGTGTCTAGCTGCCCCAAAGACTGAGAGGATTGTTAACTCTGACACCTATAACCCATTCATGATTTAGTTGGTAAGCAGATCTGCCCATTTCTTTCTTCTTCATTGCCAGATCTCAGTTCATGCACTAGTTATGCCCTGCTTCCACTTCATCTAAGAATAATTCTGTATCATAATATACCATACTTATATATTAACCTTCTCATATTTGCATTAGAACTTTAAGATAATTGGGCTACTTAAACTTCGTAACTCCCCTCATTACATCTTTTTTTTCCCCTGAAAACATTTGCCATTTCTCTCCCAACCACTGCTTCATTTACTATCTCTGCAATACTTTTTGTCTTCTTTTCCATTAGAGATGATATGCTGTCTTCTTTAGGAAACTTTACCTAAGTGTAAGTAAGGAAATGAATGCCATCCTCCCTAGTGTTTTTATTATGATAGCTAAAATGTAACGTATAACAAGAAGTATATATAGAAACAATATTTTTGTTTTAGTTCTATGCCGTATCTCTCCATAGGTTGTTTTTTATATTTTTAAACGTTTATTTTTTGAAGGTTGGAACCAGATATGAGAGTTTAAGGAGCTTTAAACTCTTTTAAAAATCTTTTTTTTATATTTCAAATTCTTTTTTATTGTAAAAGTTCCTGCAGAACAGAAAACTTTTATTTAAATAGTTTTCTGTTCTCTTGAGCATTGTACAGTGTATTTTTAGTATACTTCGCATACTTACTATTACTTGATGTTAATTCAGCCAGTTTTAGGCTGCTGGGGGAGATGACTCACATACACTAACAGTTATAATGCAACATAGAAACTAGTAAAAGCCTCAAGGTTAGTTGCCTTTCTTTGTGCTTCCATAGTAACCCGTGCTTATTCCTTCATTACAACTATACTGTATTGTTATTGCCTCTTTATTTATCTCTGATAGAGTCCATCATAAACTAGAACAGTGGTTCTTAATTGATGTGGGGGTGGTAAGGAATGGGGCTTGTGCATTTTGGAAAATATCTTCTCATATTCTTTTTCAGGTACATCACTCTCTCCATCACTATCACTCCTGCCCTCCTTCTTTTGAAAACTCCTGTACTCACCTTTATGCCCTTCGAAGTTAGGGAACGTATCTTATTTGTCATTTTATCTCTAGTGCTTAGCATTTTTTTTTTTGGCATATGTGCCCATTAAAGTACACAGTAACTATTTGTTTCTTGCAGGAAGGTAAAACTAGGTTAGAGGTGGAGGGAGCACTTCTAACCTGGAAGAATATTGAAGACTTCCATGAAGAAGTGTCATTTGAGAGGAGCTATGAAAAGAAAGGTAAACTGGTTTTATGGAAGTAAATGAGAACATTGCAGACAAGAGGTAATGGGCAAAAACACAGAGGCAGGAAAGTGTAGGATGTATTCCAGGAATACTCATGCAAAAACCATAGACTATGTGAAGTGTGAGAAAGCTTATAGTAAGTTTGCCTGTATTCAGTCAGATTGTGAATACCCCTTTATACCATTATATGTAATTTGAACTATTTGTAGGTGGTAGGGAACTATTGAAAAGTTTTGATTGTGGTGTAACTTATTTGTCAGCAACTTGATACATCTGTCAGTGTATAGGTAAGATTGTGGATACAGAGAAAGTGGAGACAGGGACATCAGTTAAAATTAGGACATTAGGTACAATTATAGTTTAGAATGACAGTGAAGAAGGAAGGAATTGATGCAAGAGGTATTTTAAAGGTAAAATCAACATACTATGGCTTCTTTTTTTCAGTATCACATTGTTCATTTTTAAGTGGTTACTGAATATTCCTAATGAAGAGCTAGTGCTAGTGAAAAGGAACATTTCGATAGGCGAATCTTTCTCTTTTGCGACTGAATTGCCTTGGCATTTATAGAAAATAAATAATGAAGTGAAGTTAATTGGATATCATCTTGATAATAAAAATATAGTTAAGTTTTTGATGTTATATTTTGGAGGTTTATTTTATGTAAGAATTAGTTGTAAACTAGAGAAGAAAGAACAAGATATTAATTTGGATTTTATGCCTGTAGTAGCTTATATAGGCCTATTATGTGTTCTTTCCCATTTATTAATTTGGGTTTAGAAGAAGCTGAGTGATGGCCTACTCTGAATGCCACTTTAGATTTCACTAGGAATCAGCATACAATACATTAATGTACTATTTAATACAAGTACAAGAACTTGAGTTGAAATCTTGAAAATGAAGGGTAGTCTCCTTGTTAATCTTGTGAGCTGCCCTTATCAGGGTATAGGTTGAGCATCCCAAATCTGAAAATTCAAAATCTGGAATGCTTCAAAATCTGAAACTTTTACGTACTAATATGATGCTAATATGATGTGTATGGGTTTTATCTACTACTACTTTTTTTCGAAGCCTTTTCACATCTTGACACATAGTAAATTTGACCAAAAAAAGATGAAAGGAAAGATAAAAGAATGTGTTCTTGGCTGGAGGTGACCTACTCTTGGGGTCTAGCTGCCCCAAAGACTGAGAGGATTGTTAACTCTGACACATATAACTGAAAGGAATGTTCACTGGAGCATTTCAGAAGTTTGGATTTGGGATGTTCAACTGGTAAGTGTAATCCAAATAATGTGGAATCCTAAAAAATCCAAAATACTTTTGGTCCCAAGCATTTTGGATAAAGGATACTAAACCTCTATTTGATAATTGTATTTCCATGGGTTTTAACTGAATACAAAAACTAATACCATCATCAGTGTTGATTGATATTGTTTTCACAGTTTTGGGAGATAGAAAATAATTATGATTTATTAGGCTATCTTTGCTTAATATACATTATCTATTGATCAGGTGAATTGTTCGCATCACTATTGGTATTATTTCTCTTAAGTAGTTTGTTGACTTTATATATACATATATATATATATATATACACATATATTTTTTTTAATATTTGCTTTATATAGTCATCAGCTCTGGCAGCTCATTTGGATTGTTTTAAAACCCCAAACCAAGACTTGATTTTAAGATGGTAAAGACATTTGTGCCCCCTTCTATCTGAAATTACCATGAAACAACAAGGAAAATGAGAGAAAGAGATGTAATTACATCTTTGCTGAGACTAGAAGACCTGTAACTCCAAATTGAAATATTTGAGAAATGGCAGCCACATGTAAACAGGAAGAGATTCAAAGAGAATGCTGGTAGAAAGAGATCTCAGTTAGAGCTGGCAGAGCAAAGAGTCCTCTTCTGTTTACAGTGGAATCGGGATGCATAGAAAGGCAATGGGAATTTCCTTGGATTGTTTGGCAACATGAACTAGCAAGAAAGGAAGAGTAGGCCGGGCGCGGTGGCTCACGCTTGTAATCCCAGCACTTTGGGAGGCCGAGGCGGGCGGATCACGAGGTCAGGAGATCGAGACCACGGTGAAACCCCGTCTCTACTAAAAATACAAAAAAATTAGCCGGGCGTGGTGGTGGGCGCCTGTAGTCCCAGCTACTCAGAGAGGCTGAGGCAGGAGAATGGCGTGAACCCGGGAGGCGGAGCTTGCAGTGAGCCGAGATTGCGCCACTGCACTCCAGCCTGGGCGACAGAGCGAGACTCTGTCTCAAAAAAAAAAAAAAAAAAAAAAAAGAAAGGAAGAGTGAATGAGGAAGTGCACAGATACCCCATCTTTGCAGAAAGCACT
This sequence comes from Hylobates moloch, assembly GCF_009828535.3. NCBI lineage: Eukaryota > Metazoa > Chordata > Mammalia > Primates > Hylobatidae > Hylobates > Hylobates moloch. Next base: position 77,703,927 of record NW_026652285.1, read on the forward strand.
CTCTTGCTGAGGTAAAGTAGAGGAGAGACAGTGAGTGGCCCTTTGCTGCCTGTCTCTGACATCTGGAAGAAGTAATGTTTACATGCTTTTCCCACTTGTTCTCATACACATTCTCTGCCTTTCTCACATATACACATGTACAAAATACTCTGTCAGACAGAGTTTTCTTGTATACCAAAGACTACCCTCTAGTCTAGAATACACCCTTATTTCTTTCTTCCATAGTTAAGGTGTAAATTATATTCCCATTTAGAAAAGTAGGTGTGGGCTGGGTGTTGTGGCTCATGCCTGTAATCCCAGCACTTTGGGAGGCCGAGGCGGGTGGGTTGCTTGAGGTGAGGAGTTTGTGACCAGCCTGACCAACACAGAAAAACCCCTTCTCTACTAAAAATACAAAAATTAGTCGGGCGTGGTGGCAGGCACCTGTAATCCCTGTTACTCGGGAGGCTGAGACAGGAGAATTGCTTGAACCCAGGAGGTGAAGGTTGCAGTGAACTGAGATCGTGCCACTGCACTCCATCCAGCCTGAGTGACAGGGGGAGACTGTGTCTCAAAAAAAAAAAAAAAATGCTTAATTGTAGTTCTGAAAATAGAGAATTCAATGTTATAACAGAAAAAATATTTAAGAAAACCTTCTGCAAAGAAAAGAAATCTTTAGGTCAGGCTCAGTAGTAGCTCACACCTGTAATTCCAGCACTTTGGGAGGCTAAGGCAGGAGGTTCTCTTGAGGCCAGGAGTTTAAGACCAGCTTGGGCAACATAGCAAGACCCTATCTTTACAAATAAATTTTTTAAAAATTAGCTGGGCATAGTGGCACATACTTTTACTCATGGCTACTCAGGAGGCTGAGATAGGAAGATCACTTAAGCCTGGGAGTTTCGGGTTACAGTGAGCTATGATTGCACCATTATACTTGAACCTGGATGACAAAATGAGACCCTGTCTCGAAAAAAAAATCTTCTACAGATTGAAAGGAAACACATTGAATGAGGAAAACTAACATACAGTCATCAACATCCTTGTATAACCTAGTTTTTAAAAAATTGGATTTCAAAGGTAAGGAATGCATTCTTTGCCCATCCCAATAAAAAGATTAAATTACCTATTGGGGGTTGGTTTGGGAAATCGGATATTGTCAAGGGAATATTTAGCACTACAGGACAATGGTACAAAGTGTGTAAGTCATTGGGGAAAGACAGTGTAACCTCAAAGCCAAATTGACAACTATTTTTGAACAAGGCAAAAGCTCAAGGTAAGTGGTACCCCTAAGTTCTTTTTGATAAACTGCAAGAAGATGAGTATCAGTCATCCAGTAGATGAACAGAGATGATATAGCAAATGGATTGGCAGGGAACATTGTAGGAATAAGACCAAAATAACTATGAGATTTGTAGTTGTGGAATACAATAGAACTGTAACAAGTAGAAATAATAAAAGTCAAGATTGAAAGATGAGAGAAGACAGAATGTGGTATAAATTTGTTGATTTCTTCTTGTTTTATAGCTGGAGAACAAAAGACATGTAAACCTTAGATATCAAGCATAATAGAGATGTCAGTATATTTGAAGGATTGAAGGAATAAATGTAAGCACTTGAAGAACTAAATGTGTTTAACCAAAATCAAACAGTGGAGACAAGGTAGGAAGAAGTAGAACTGTATTAAATTTCTTATCCTAAAGGAATAATCAGAGATGAGACCTAAGATGAAAGAACAAAATGTTTATTGTGGCATTCTTTACAGTTGAAAAAACTGAAAACATACATGGAGTATTAATAAAAACTGATCACATCCTAGATCACACACAAACTTGAAAAGCTACAAAGAGCTGTCTTACAGGCCATGTTCCTTGACTAAAAACGGTCTCAGTTTCTCCTTAGGAAGTGGTTCTCAGCATTGTCAGCAGCATCAGCATCATTTGGGAACTTGTCAGAAATGAAAATTTTGAGGTCTCATACCAGATTTACTGAATCAGAAACTGGAGGAGAAAAGCACCTCTCAACCTTGTTGGTCAGTTTTTATAAATATCCTATTTATGTTTTCAGTTATTTACAGTTATAAAAAAAGTGATAATAAACATTTTTGTTTTTTCGTCATTGGTCTCATATTTGATTATTTCTTTAGCATAGAAGATGACCAGATCAAAGAACGCCCGTGGAAATTTAATTTTTCTTTGTTCTATTGTTGGTTATTACAGGTACAAAATTAAAGAGGTTTTTGTTTCTTTAAAAATATCTTTTTTATTCACAGAAAACAAAATTATCTTCCTTTGCAAATCCAAAAAGATGAAAACGACTGAGATACTTTCAAAAGACAACCAAGTGAGCACCACAGACTAATGAGTAGAATCAATAAGAACGTGGTTTTGGCCCTTTTAACGCTGACAAGTTCTGCATTTCTGCTGTTTCAGTTGTACTACTACAAGCACTATTTATCAACAAAGGTAATTTTATTCCTTCTTTCTTATCATTCCTTCTTTCTTATCATTGTATATTTTCTGATCACACTTCTCTTTGCAATACATAGTATTAATCATGGTTATTCAAATTCTTGCATCCTTGTGAGGTGTGACAAACAATTAAAAATTCAGTTAAATATACTTGTAATAGCACATTAAAGACAGAGGTGCTAAGTTTCAAGGATGTTTAATCTATTGGAGTTTCCTGAGCTAGTTATTTAAAAATTATTATTTTGTTAAACAGATTGTCCTTCATTTAAATGAACTCAATGATAAATAATTTTGATAAAATGTCAGAATTAGTTTATTTTAGTACAGCATATATTTTAATTTAGTACCTACTGGGGAAGTATAATGATATGACTTACCTTTATCTGTATGTATAGGAATAAAGTAGAGACAATGATGTGGAAATCAATAGCTTCTGAAGAATCCATAGAATATACCAGATAAGGAATTCCGAAGTTGAGACAGTGTTGTTACATTGTGAAAAGTTGCCAAACACTCCCTCTGGGGTGTATTATAATAATTACTACCATTATTGAGGATTGTACTAGATGCTTTCCATGCTCAGTTTAATCCTAAAAAACAATCGTGGGGAAGAAAAATTTTTTTTTGTTGTTTTTATGTTTTTATCCTCATTTCTTAATTAGAACTATTCATCAGAATTAATCACTTTGCGCCCCTCCTCAACAAGAGGGGAGTATACTTCCCTGCCTTTTTATGTTGGGCTTGAACAGTAGAATGTTAAAGACATGTGCAGAAGCTTCCGATAGGCTGTTGTGATTTGACTTAGTTTTTATGCTCCCCTGACCTATAGGAGAAGAGAAAAATGTATGGAGCAGACCAAAGCATAGCTGCCCAGCTGACTCACAGATTTGTGAGGGAGGAAATAGATGCTTATAAGCCATAAGACTGGGGAAAGTTTACTATGCAGCATTGTTACATGGGGTTATTAGACCTAATTTTGACAGACGAGAAAACTGAAACTTTTCTTTTTTTAAGAGAGGATCTCGCTCTGTCACCCAGGCTGAAGTACAGTGGCATAATCATAGCTCACTGTAACCTTGAACTCTGGAGCTCAAGCAGTACTCCTGCCTCAATCTCCTGAGTAGTTAGGAGGACTACAGGCACATGCCATCACGCCTGACTAATTAAAAAATTTTTTTGTAGAGATGGGGTCTCGCTGTGTTGCCCAGGCTGGTCTTGAACTCCTGGCCTCAGGCAGTTCTGTCACCTCAAGCTCCCAAAGTGCTGGTATGGGCCACTGCAACTGGCCTGGAAAACCAAAACTGTTAACAGATGTTAAATAATTTACCTATCCAAACCACCCAATATCTAATATGTGGAGCTGACCTCTAATGTCCTTAGTTCCATTTTTTCCAGGCTATATAGTTTTAAAAATAAAAGACTATACTGATTCTACTTATGATCTTGGCTGTTTATCCAATGAATGTCTTTCTGTGACATCTTCAACCCTTTCCTGATTATTTTCTTAGGATAAAGTCCTAGAGTAGAAATTCTAGATCTAATATGCACATTTTAGATTTTTGTTATGTATTACAAAGTTATCCTTCATAAGGATAAGCAGTATGCCTAATTTCTCATATCTTTTCATAAATAGGAATAACAATAACAATGGCATCTGTTTCAGTTAGAGATGGCTGGCTAATAGTAGCTTAAACAAATAGAGGAATTATCTGTCCGTATCTGTAAGTCTAGAGCCTCTAAAATTCTCTTGGTATTTCCTGTGTTACAGTCAAGGCTAGAAGAAGTAATAGTGTGATCTAGCAGGCTTCTACTTTTGTGACAGTGGCCAGCAGATTCCCAAATATAAGAGAATCTGGGGAAGTAAGGTTTTACTATTGTTATTTAGCTTTTCTAGCCTCTATAATAGAGATTGCAAAAGAGAAGGGGTTTGGGAATGGGTGTCAGGTCAGTTTACCTATAGTGTCTGCCATAGCAGCTAACATTTTTTGATGTGCTTGATTGAGTAGGCCCTATGTGAAGCACTTTACCAACATTTAATTCTTAAAACAACAAGTTGAGTAGATCTTGTTCTTCCTGTTTTTCCAGCAAAAACATTGAGATTTTGAGAGATTTACTAATTTTCCCAATATCACATAGTTATTAAGTGGGGGAGATGGAATGTGAACCTGAGGAGTCTACCCCAAAACCTCATTCATTAATTTTTAGTGTTCGTAATATTCAGAAACGGAAAGCTATTCAACTCTATTAGAGGTAATTTCTTTGGTTACCAGTGGGGTTAAACATCTTTCCATATGTATATTGGTTCTTTTTAGTTGGATTCTTACTTCTTCTTATTTGTGTCTTTCATATATGTTCCTGATGATGTTGTCTTTTTCTGTAGCTGTTCTTTATAGTTTGAAGAATATTAAGCCTTCATCATATATATTTCAAATATTTTTCCTGACTTGTAATTTGCCTTTTAACTTTATATTCATGATGTACTCCCTCAATAAATTAGTACTTAATGTATAAGTAGACAGATGTCAAGATCTGTTTTCCTTAGGGCATCTGTTTTTTACGTTATAACTAGCCCAAGATTATGGGAATATTTAACTGTATTTTTGTCTATTTAATGTTTAAATTTTTTCACTAAATTGAATTTATTTTAGTATGTGGTATGAATTAGACATCCAACTTACATTTTTCCCCAATGATTAACCAATTGTCCCAATATCCCTTATTGAATTACCCATTGCTTTAAAAATCCCATCTTAATTATATATTAAATTCTAATAAAGAACTGCTGTCTCGACCCTTTTCCCTTGGTGGCAATGTAACATAGTTGTTGAGAGCATGAACATCAGTTTGAGATTAAACCTCATCTATACTGCTTATTAGCTGTGGGATCTTGAGTTAATTACTTGACTTCTAAATGCCTTTGTTTCCTTATCTACAAAATGGGAGGCAGTAACAGTACCACCTCATAGACTTGTGAAGCTTAAATGAATTGATATACATAAACTATTTGGAACAATGCATGTTATACAGAAAGAAACCAGTAAAAATTGGCTATTATTTTTTTAAATTTTATAATGAAAAATAGTATTTGTTGTATTGTGTCCATACCATACAAACTGCCTTAGTAATAATGCCTTATTCATTAAAGAAAATATAATCTTTGAACAGAAGTAGTATGTAATTAAAGTTCAGGTAACCTTTATATACCATTAATTTTATAAAGTTCATTATTCATACTAGATTCTTGTTTTTTATGTTTACTTTTGATAATAGGTAGACATTATAACATCTAAGTTCTAAAATATCACAGATTATTTGTATTTTATTGAAATATATGGAGTGGGTGCAGTGGCTCACACCTGTAATCCCAGAATTTGGGGACACTGAGGTGTGCAGATTGCTTGATCCCAAGAGTTTGAAACCAGCTTTGGCACCATGGCAAAACCCCATTTCTACAAAAAATACAAAAATTAGCCCAGCATGGTGGCGTGTGCCTGTAGTCCCAGCTATTCAAGAGGCTGAGGTGAGAGGATCACTTGAGCCTGGGAGGTTCAAGCCTGCAGTGAGCTGTCATTGTGCCACTGCACTCCAGCCTGGGTGACACAGGGAGACCGTGTCTTAAAATTTTTTTTTTTTAATATATGGAAATTATATTAAACCATTTGTAGCCTGGTAATTGTATCCTTTAAAATGGAATTTTTAAATTTACTCATGAATTCAGAAACTGTTATTTAAAAGTCACAATTTGTAGAGTATTTTGCCAAGGCGATAGAAACAATGAGGTGGTTTCTTCCTGCCCAGTATTTATAATTTAACTTGGGACAGATGCTGATGAGAGTATAGGTGCTTCCTGTATGTTATAGTGTGAAAACAGGATACTAGCTGTAAGGAATACAAGCAGTTTCTCTATGCCAGTAGGTAAAAAAAAAAATGCTTTGTTTAAAAATAGTAAGGAGACCAGGTGCCTGCCTGTAATCCCAGCACTTTGGGAAGCTGAGGTGAGAGGATCGCTTGAGCCCAGGAATTTAAGACCAGCCTGGGCAACATAGTGAGATCTCATCTCTGCTAAAAATAAGAAAATCAGCTGGGTATGGTGGTGCATGCCTGTAGTCCTAGCTACCTGGGAGACTGAGGTGGGAGAATCCCTTTGAGCCCAGGAGTTTGAGTTTACAGTGAGTTAAGATCTGCACTCCAGGATGGGCAAGAGAGAGAGACCCTGTCTCAAAAAATAAATAAATATGTACATACGTAAAATAAAAATAGTAAGGATAGTTAGACTAATTAGACGCTAAAGATACCAACTTTTAAATTTATTTCAATGTCATTGTGGAAAATTTTTAAGCTTTTGGGTTTTTGTTAAACTTCTAAATCTCACTTATACGCAACGTTTTTGAACTCAAACTTTAATGAAGTATAGATGCATCCGCAGTTTTCTAATGGTTTTCTTCTGATATAGGAAGAGAACCTGAACTATTGTTAGCTTTGTTTACTGATTATATCTAAATTGCATTCCTCTGTTGTTCAATGAGCAGTGTTTTGTGGGATATGCTTAGATAAATAAATTCATGTAAAAATTATTTATAGTTCAATTAAATGTTTGATTTGGTAGCCAAAGAGTACAGAATCATAGTCTTGATCAGGGTGAAATTATAGGTTAGCGTCATCAACATAAAAACAAAGATTCTAAGTCATCCTTGAACTTCAAGGTGATTTTCAGAGACCCGTGAGATTATGTGTTAGAGATAGGGATGAAAAATTGATTTTATCTTTGATTCCAACCCAAATTTAGTAGCAGTAAATGCCTGCAGCACCGTGGTAAGAAGGACTGCAAAGCTTTCAGGCTTTTCAGGAAAGAATACTCTAGTATTTGCTACCTTGGAGTTTAAGGAGACTTACTTTTGACCATTTTGAGGGCCTTAGCACAGAATTACTCTTGGTCGTAGCTGGTTAGACAAGCCTAGCTTTTCCATGATCCTCCAAATGGGATCTGAATAATCCAGTTATCATGTTAGCATTGAAGATAAAGAACTAGTATATTATATTTATTGGGTCTGCTAAAATTTCGTAGATGGGTAGAACTGACTCTTCAGATTCCAGAACAACCTTTCAGATCTTGCAAATACAAACTGCTTTAATGTAGTGTCCTTGTGAGCATTGTCTGTGGGCGCCAACTTTCAAGTAATTGGCTTGCAGCTCACACCAGAATGGAAAGGACATGTCTCTAGGACCCTGAAGAGAATTTTCATTGTTCACTGTTTTTATGCACCTAACAGGATAGTATGATCGTAATTGTGTGTGCTCATTTAATCCGTATTTATTGATCACTCGTCTTACACAGTGTACTTAGGAATACAGAGATAAATAGAACACAGGCCCTACTCAAGAAACTCATAATTTGATAGACATGGCAGTAGCAATAATTTTTGAGTTCGGGGGCTACATCATCGTCCTCATGCAATTGTTTGGCTTTCAGCAAGTCACTTTGAGCACCAGTTTCTTTAAATGGGTCTAACGGCAACATTGCTGGTTGAGATAATGTATGTGATATGTCTCACTTAGTGTCTGATACATGGTAGATGATAACTATTAGTAGCTTACATTTTCTAGTACTTTTAAGGTTTTCATTGCAGTTTGACAAATAAAATTGTATTAAGTTATTATAGTGTCCCTATAAGCTTTTATTTTTTACTTTTTCATAAACCAAGTTAACTGGGGTCCAGATATGTTAAGTTTCTTAAGTTCAAGATTGCCAATCAGGTCCTAAAACTTGTATTTATTCATACAGCTATTCCAACATGTAAATATAAATTTGTTCAAAAGAAATGAGTGATATGATATGAAATGAGATGGCTTTAAGGAATGCTGTAGCACAACAGAAAATCGTCAATATTGATGCCTATGTGGAGGGAAGACAAAGCCAATGAACTATGTTTGTATTAGGCACTGAGTGATCCAAGCCTTTTTACTGTTCTTGACTTAGTCCAATAAGCAGCACCAGTGCCTGCAGTAATCAGCTGTTTGTATTATCTAGGAGCCCACTTATAGAATTGGGTGCTGAGATATCTTATTTTGCATTATATTTAGTAGCCTATGTATGTTTGGTTAGAAGGAAGGAGGAGGGAGTTGAAAGGGGAGTTTGGATTTCAAGTTTGGCAGTAGTCATTCACAGTGAACATTTTTATATGCCATTATTAGAAATGGAAATTAGTCTTGTAGCCATTTAGATAATGTTCAACAAAGGCTTTTGCATATTTTTAGTTGGTTAGTTACTTGCTAAAATTATGCAAGAAATACGATTTTCCCTTTATCTTTTTTGACTTTTGGGCTCCTTCCATTTTGCCCGCAAGTCTAACATATAGGTCATCCCTGGAGGAAGAATATTATATTTGATAGCTTGATCTACTGTGGTAAACTTTAATAAATACTACTGCCCCACTTTTTCTACCACCCTCTCTCACTCCTGCTATTATCCAGGAGAAATGCGATATAATTTCTTTCATTATAATTGAAGGGTGTTTTTTTTAGTCTTTTTATTTTTTCATTTATTCGCAAACATTAGGCTGTGTAGGTTTGTAGGTTTCCTGGCCAGTTTTGATTATTAAGAATCACAGCTTTTCTACCATTTCAGGTCACATTTATGAGTGATTCACTAATAAATCTAAGAACTTCAGTGGCTTGGGAGTAAATATGAGAGAAATGTTTCTACTGAAAGGAGAAACACTGAGAGGCAGAAGTGGAAGGCTATCTGGAGGGCTGTGGAATTTGCAATGGCCAGTGTTTCTGATCCTTAGGTTTGCAAGCTTATAAGCAATTGAAAAAGATCAGTTATTGAAGCCTTAATTTTTTCTAAAAGTACTACTGTTTGATTCTATATGAGCATAATTAATGATCGTGCTGAATTAGGAATTTGGTTTGAGGGTTTCTGTAAGAAACACTGTTGGATACTGCATTTCAAAAATGATAGGATTTTTTCTTAAATCTTCACCTCCTACTTTCTGGGTGCCTTTTCTTTGATAATGTATCTTTATTTGACCCAGTTATCACTAGAGTTCAGTTGCTACCAGATTTTTTCTACCAGTTGTTGTTGGCATCTGATTCCATCTGTTTACTCATTTATTCATTTCCCATAAATTTTTACTCCAAATATCCCATAGGCAGTGTGTCAGAATATTTTCAGGTTTTTTTTAACCAGTTGACATTATATGGCATTTCTTTCTGAACATTCTGCCATTCATTTGTCAAGTATTTGTTGAAAGCTTACTATGTGCCACAGTAATAGGCTATGAAACAAATGATGAATGAAGTTCAGTCCTTCTGTCTGGGAACTCACAAATTGGGAAATTTTGGGAATGAAGGGGAGAGAGGTTAAGAAACATAAAGAGACATATAAACAAACAATAACAATATATGTTACTTCTTTTTTCAAAGCACACTTCATAACTTTTCTGTTCCCTAGTATCTAGCCTTTTTAATCTTTCTTCTGTACTGTTGTCAGGGATATTTTTCTTAGATGCAGATCTGATCCAAGTTATTCTCTGCATAGTATACCTATGGAGTAAGAACCAAACTTCGTAGCATAGCATGCTGGATATACTCTGTTTGCTCTCCAAATTCTCTCTTTACCATACTCTGTGCTTGGGGAGGCAGACCTTTATGGATTATTATTAGCTGAGCTCCCTTGCCCTTTGGTTTCCAGTTGGGTTCAGCCAATGGGATACAGCTGGAGATTGCAAACTGGGAAGAAAGAGAGGTCAGATTATTTATTCTCTTGGTTCTCTACTTGTAGGGTCATTGGTTGACAGCGACTGCATCTTCTTGTATAGCTATAGTTGCAGCCACTGTAGCTGCCACTGGGTGCCAATAACTCTTGCTCTCCAGAGACTGATTAAACAGTAAGATAATGAAATTTAAACTTCAGGGCCCCTCACTTGCAGGGAATTTGCAGGGGCCTTAGGAATATGTTTACAAAGCTATTTATTTTTGTAACATTTGCAAAAGATATTTTTACATTCTTTCTTAAGAAGAGCCAGTGACTGGGCATGGTGGCTCATTCCTGTAATCCCAGCACTTTTGGAGGCCGAGGCGGGTGGATCACCTGAGGTCAGGAGTTCAAGACCAGCCTGGCTAACATGGCAAAACCCTATCTCTACCAAAAATACAAAAATTAGCTGGGTGTGGTGGTGTATGCCTGCCTGTAATCCCAGCTATTCAGGAAGCTGAGGCAGGAGAATCGCTTGAACCCAGGAGGCAGAGGTTGCAGTGAGCCGAAATCATGCCACTGCACTCTAGCCTAGGTGACAGAGTGAGACTCTGTCTCAAAAAAAAAAAAAAGTGGGGGGGGTACTAACAAAATGATATAATCTTCAGGCCCTATAAAACTGGACCCTCCAATGTCCTTAACCTTGACCCTTCAAACTTAGGTAGGTACAAGGTTTACAGGGAAGAGGACTACTGAATAACATACTTGGGAAGGCTGTTACTGAATATTTCATGGATGAAATAATAATTTGAGTTGGTTTTGTAGGATGAGGAGTTCTTCAGGTGAAGAAGGATGGAAAGGTCATTACAAATAGACGACACAACCTGTTCAAAGAGAATGAGTATTTTGATGTCTAAAGTAGAAGCATACTAGGTAGAAAACAAAGAAAGTACAAAAGCCCTGAGGCAGGAATATGTCTACCAGTTTTGAGAACAGCATAGAGATCAATGTGGCTGTAGACAAATTAGTGATGGGGGGATTAGTGGGTAAGGTTAGAGTTTCCTATTACTTGGGGTCTTGTAAGCCATTATAAGGACTTTGAGTTTTATACTGAGTGAGACTGGGAAACATAGGAAGGTTTTGAGCTATGTGACATGATCTGACTATTGTTTTAAAACAAGTAGTCTGGCCACTGTGATGAGAATAGATTGGCTGTGTCCCCACCCAAATCTCATCATTAATTGTAGCTCCCATAATTCCCATGTGCTGTGGGGGGACCTGGTGGGAGATAATTGAATCATGGAGGCGGTTTCCCCCATACTGTTCTTGTGGTAGCAAATAAGTCTCATGACAGCTGATGATTTTATAAGGGGAGATCTGATGATTTCCCCTTTTGCTTGATTCTGATTCTCTCTTGTCTGCTGCCATGTAAGATGTACCTTTCACCTTCTGCCATGATTGTGAGGCCTCCCCAGCCACTTGGAACTGTGAGTTCATTAAACTTCTTTTGTAAATTGTCCAGTCTCAGGTATGTCTTTATCAGCAGCGTGAAAACGGATTAATACACAGAGAGACCAGTTAGAAGGCTATTCTAGTAATTTACCCAAGAGATGATAATGATTTGGACAAGAGAGTTGATGGTAGAGTTGGTGAGAAATGGAAAGTAGAGTTTTCAGGATTTGTTGATGGGTTAGATGTAGGGTATTAGAGTGACAGAAGCGAATCAGGGATAACTCTAGTATTTTTGTCCTAAGTAATTGGAATGACAAAATTGCTGTTTACTGAGATGGATAAGACTGGAAAGAGCAAGTCTGAGGAATGGTGAAAATCAGGAGTCTTTTTGTACATTTTAAATTTAAGGTGCTGTATTCATCTGTTCTTGCATTGCTATAAAGAAATACCTGAGGCAGGGTAATTTATAAAGAAAAGAGGTTTAATTGGCTCATGGTTCTGCAGGCTGTACAGGAAGCATGATGCCAGCATCTGCTCAACTTCTGGGGAGGCCTCAGGAAACTTAGAATCATGACAGCAGGTGAAGGGGGAGCCCACATCTCACATGGCCAGAGCAGGAGGAAAAGAGAGAGTGGGGAGATGCTACACACTTTTAAACAATCAGATCTTAGGGGAACTCACTCACTGCCTATCACAACTGTCCCCACAATCCAATTTCCTCCCACTAGGCCCCATTTCCAACACTGGGGATTAAAATTTGACATGAGATTTGGTGGGGATACAGATCTAAACCATATTATTCTGCCCCTGGCCCCTCAAATCTCATGATCCTCTCACATTGCAAAATACAATCATGCCTTCCCAACAGTCCTTCAAAGTCTTAACTTATTCCAACATTAACTCAAAAGTTCAAAGTCTCATCTGAGATGAGGCAAGTCCCTTCCACCTATGAGCCTGTAAAATCAAAAACAAGTCAGTTACTCCCAAGACTCAATGGGGGTACAGTCATTGGGCAAATACTCCTGTTCCTAAAGGGAGAAATTGGCCAAAAGAAAGGGGCTACAGGCCCCATGCAAGTCCAAAACCCAGCAGGTTACTCTTTAAGTCTTAAAACCCCAAAATAATCTCTTTGACTCCATGTCTCATGTCCAGGAGGACACGGGGGTGGGCTCCCAAGGCCTTGGGCAGCTTGGACCTTGTGGCTTTGCAGAGTTCAGCCCCCACAACTGCTCTCGTGGGGAGACATTGAGTGTCTGCAGCTTTTCCTGGTGTACTGTGCAAGTTAACTGGTGGATCTACCACTCTGGGATCTGGAGGACTGCAGCCCTCTTCTCACAGCTCCACTAGGCAGTGCCCCCGTGGGGACTCTCTATGGGAGCTTCAACCCTGCATTTCCCTTCCACACTGTTCTAGTAGAGGTTCTCCATGAGGGCTTCATCAGCAGCAGGCTTCTGCCTGGACATCCAGGCTTTTCCATACATCCTCTGAAATCTAGGTGGAGGCTCTTAAGCCTCAACTCTTGCACTGTGTGCACCTAGTTACAACTTGCACCCTCTGAAGCAGCACCCTGAGCTGTACCGGTGCCCCTTTGAGCCATAGCTGGAGCTAGAGCAGCTGGAATGCAGGGAGCAGTGTCCTGAGGCTACTCAGGGTGGCAGGCACTGGGCCTGGCCCACCAAACTATTCTTCCCTCCAGGTCTCCAGGCCTGTGATGGGAGGAGCTGCCTCAAAGGTCTTTGAAATTCCTTCAAGGCCTTTTCCCCATTGTCTTGGCTAATGCAAATTTCTGCAGCCTGCTTGAATTCCTCCCCTGAAAATGGACTGTTCTTTTCTGTCACATGGCCAGGCTGCAAATTTTCCAAACATGTATGCCCTGCTTCCCTATTAAATACAAGTTCCAATTTTATGTCATTTCTTTGCTCACACATATGAGTATAGGTTAGAAGCAGCCAGGCCAGATCTTGAACTCTTTGCTGCCTAGAGATTTCTTCTTCTGGGTTGGGCATGGTGGCTCATGCCTATAATCCTAGCACTTTGGGAGGCTGAGGTGGGCGGATCACAAGGCCAGGAGTTCAAGACCAGCCTGGCCAACATGGTGAAACTCTGTCTCTACTAAAAATACAAAAATTAGCCAGGCGTGGTGGTGGGTGCCTGTAATCCTAGCTACTTGGGAGGCTGAGGCAGGAGAGTTGCTTGAAACTGTAAGGTGGAGGTTGCAGTGAGCTGAGATAGCGCCACTGCAGTCTGGCCTGGGTGAAAGGGAGAGGCTCCGTCTCAAAAAAAAAAAAAAAAATTTCTTCTTCCACATACCCTCAACTATCACTCTCGAGTTCAGAGTTTCACATATCTCTAGGGCCAGGGTGCAATGCAGCCAGGTTCTTTGCTAAGGTATAACAAAAGTGACCTTTGCTTCACCTCCCAATAAGTTCCTGATTTACATCTGAGATCCCCTCAGCCTGGACTTCATCGTCCATATCCCTATAAACATTTTGATCGCAACCATTCAACAAATCTCTAGGACGTTTCAAATTTCCCCTCATCTTCCTGTCGTCTTCTGAGCCCTCCAAACTTCCCCTCTGCCTATTACACAGTTCCAGAGTTACTTCCACATTTGCAGATAACTTTACAGCAATACTGCTTTCCTGGTATCAATTTTCTGTAGTTAATCTGTTCTTGCATTGCTATAAAGAAATACCTGAGACTTGATAATTTATAAAGAAAAGTTTAATTGGCTTATGGCTCTACAGGCTGTACAGGAAGCATGATACTGGCATCTGCTTGGCTTCTGTGGAGGCCTCAGGAAACTTAGAATCATGGCAGAAGGTGAAGGCAGAACCAGCACTTCATATGGCTGGAGCAGGAAGAAGAGAGAGAGGGAGGAGGTGCTACAGTCTTTTAAACAGCTAGATCTCAGGATAACTCACTCACTCATTATCACAAGAACAGCACCAAAGGGATGGTGCTAAACCAGTCACAAGAAACTGTTTACATGATGCAGTCACCTCCCACCAGGTACCACCTCCAACACGGGATTACAATTCAGTATGAGATTTGGTGGGGCACAGATCCAGAGCACATCAGGTGCCTATTTGACATTCAAATGAAGAAGGTGAATAGACAATTGGATTATATAAGTCTGGGTAGAGTGGGTTGGGAATACAAATTGAGTGTTGTAAGCATATAGATGGTATTTAAAGCCATACGACTAGATGAGATACTAAGGAAGTGAATATGGATTTTTAAAGGGGGAGAGAGAAAGTGTCAACATCTGAGCTTTGGGACCCTCCAACACATCAGGGAAGTGGGAAGAACCGGCAAGTTAAAGAAGTAGCCAGAGAAATAGAGAAAAAAACAGAAATATGGTGATACAGAGAGCTAAGTGAATGAAGTGTTTCAGTGAGGCGGAGGTTGTCAACAATTCTTGGTATATCAAATAAGATAAGTACTGATAATTGACCATTGGATTTACCAATGTTCAGGTCATTGGTGATCTTGATGATGCTCAGCAGAGTGAATTTAAAATGAAATGAGTTCATGGGAGGAGAGGAATTGGAGGCAATGAGAAGAGACAACCCATGAGGAGTTTTGCTGTAATGGGGGACAGAAAGTTGTTCTTTGGGAAAAGAGGAGTTGAGAAGTTTTTGTGTTTTGTTTTAATTATTAGTGTTTTAAGATGGAATAAATAATAGTCATGTTTGTATACTGATGGGAATGATCCATCAGAGATAGAAAAATTGCTGGAGCAATGTCTTTGTCCAGTCAAGGGGGGATGGGATTTAGTGTGTAAGTGGAGAGGCTGGCCTTAGATAGGAACATAGACAATTCATCTGTTATGACAGAAGGGAAGGCGTATTATATGGATATAATTCTTGTACAGTAGGTGGGAAGACGTGGTGGGGGCTTTTGAAAATTATTTTCAAATTTCTTTTTTCTCAGTGAACTAGAAAGCAATGCCATAAGTTGAAAGATAGAATAGGGAGGTGTTAGAAAAAAGAGGGGGAAAAGTCATCTAGGAGAATGAGACAGTTAATATACAAGGGGAATGTAGTATGATTTCTGGGCAGAATTAAAGCCCCACTTGAGATTAGTAGTCATGAATTTAAAGTGACGTCAGCCAGGTATGGTGTCTCACACCTGGAATCCCAGCACTTTGGGAGGCGGAAGCAAGTGGATCACTTGAGACCAGCTTAGGCAATATGATGACAACCTGTCTTTACGAAAAATACAAAAATTAGCTGGGTGTGGTAGTGCATGCCTCTATAGTGTCAGCTGCTAGGAAGACTGAGGTAGGAGTATCACTTGAGTCTGGGAGGTTGAGGCTGCAGTGAGCCATGATCACGCCACTGCACTCCAGCCTGGGCAACATAGACCCCTGTCTCAATAATAATAGTAATAATAATAACAATAAAGTGATATCAGTCAGCAGCCACATTAGCTGCACAGTTGCAGGTGCAGAATAAGTAGAAAGTTGGCCTTTGCTGAGCAAGTAAAATGAAGTCAGATGGAGGTAAGTTGTCAGTGTATACAAGAGAATGATTATGAAACATGAATATTTCTGATTGCATTTTTCGTAATAGCCAAAAGCTGGAAATAACCTACATGTTCATCAACTAATGAATGAATATACAGTGGAATATTAGCCATAAAAGGAAATGAAGTACTGATACATGCCACAGAATGAATGAACTTTGAAAACATCATGCTCAGTGAAAAACCAGATGTAAAAGGCCACATATATGTTTCCATTTTTATGTAGTGTCCATAGTGGGCAAATCCACAGAGAAGATAATTAGTGTTATGATTGGGGCTGCGTGGAGGAGGAAAGGGGAGTGGCTGTTAATAGGAACATAGTTTCTTTTTGGAGTGATTCAAATATTCTGGAATTAGATAGTGGTAATAGTTGCACAACTCTAAACATACTAAAAATCACTTTAGAAAGGCAGATTTTATGGTATGTGAATTATATCTCAATAAAGCTATTATAAAAATAACATGCTAGTTCACTAGAAATTTGCTTCTCCCAAACTCAGCAAATTGAACAGCTCAGAAATGTAGTCTAATCAACTAATGTAGGACTAAGGTGAACAAGTAGCTGTGTTACAATATTTGCAGTCTCTTTTCAGGTTTGAATATTACAGTTGTTTTTTTCTCAAACATCTCTTAGTATTAAAATGTTATTGGCTAAGTTGCAGAGCTTGTGAGGAGAGACCAATTCTGGCTCTGTCTTAACTACTTAGTATATTCATCCATCCCTTCCTGTCTCCTTCCAATTAACAAACCTTTACTAAGCTATAAAAATCATCAAGCACTATCCTAGGTACTACTGGTGATACAAAGATGGATTGGACTTGGTCCCCACCCTTGAATGTGAGGTTTAATGGGGAAATGAGGTTTAGGAACTTGGAGCACATTTCATTTTTAGGGTGAGGCTATTCTAATCGTTCTTCAGCATCCTCCCATCTATAGCTTATAGATAAAGTATGCACTCAAGGCATAAGAAACTTATTTGGATCTTCTTTAAGCTTGAAACATTCTTCCTTTTGTCTCTAGAACATCAGGCATTCTTTCTCCTCTTAAAGTATTTTGGGGCTATCAGATGAAAACTCATAATAATTTTCTTTCTTCTGATGCTCTAGACCTGAAATATTTTTTATAAAAACTTCAATGTTCAAAATTACGATGTATGTTAGGTAAAGCGTGCATACTGGTGCTATCTGCAAAACAAATAATAATGTTTACCTTGCAGGATTGTTGTGAGGGGTCAGTGAGTGTACATAATTCATATATAGAAGTGTCAAGCACACGAGCTTCTCAATAAACATTATTATATGGTATCGCTTTGCCAAAGTCTACAAACACTAATTTTATATCTGGAGATATGTTGAGATTGCAGATATAGTCATAGACGTTAACAGACAAACCCTAATTCCAAAAAGTTTGCCATTCATTGATGGAAATTAATTGGTTCAGAGATGTTGACCATGTCTACTTTATTATTTAATAACTTAATTAACTTACTACAAATCTATTGATGTTTTCCATCTTGGATTTTTATATCATAAAAATGTAGAATTCTTAGCTCATGACTATATGAAAATTAGATATTGGATAATGCTTTTAAGCTAATTATATTTTGAATCTCACGCCTAACTGAAATGTAATGTTGCATGCTGGGCTTTGAATTTACTAAAAAGTTCTTTTGTTATCTTCCTAGAATGGAGCTGGTTTGTCAAAATCCAAAGGAAGCCGAATTGGATTTGATAGCACACAGTGGGTATGTAGAATAAACAAGAAATTTCTCAATTATAGTGTTCATTTCGTTCATTCATTTACTCCGTAAGTATTTGTTGAATGATGGCAATAATAATAGCTACCTTGTGTGGTGGGTGGCCGATTGGTAGTGGCAGGTAAGGAACAGGCCCTTTACCAAGTGCTTTATGCAATGTCTTATTTAGTCCTTATGGAAACTTTAAGAAGTGAGTAAATATTGTTACTCTCAATTCACTTAGAGAGATTAAGCTTAGTTGGCTAATAATTTGGTAAGACCAGATTCTGTCTGCCTCTAAAACCCACATTCACTGAGCTATGGTGTTTCCCAAATGAATGAATATATGAATCAGATTTATTTGAATAAGGGAAAAGTAATGATCAGGAATAAAAATCTATTCAACATATTCCTTTATAAGATGAGGGGAAACCAGCAATATTTACAATATATCTTTGTTTTGTTTTATAAATTTCAGAACCTACACATTGATAAAATATATTTTCCTATGTTTTAAAACTAAATTTAGAAAGAAAAACATTGCTGGGTTACTAATAAAACACAACATTTATTCTGTTAGTATACATTATGGGAATGACCAGATATTTCTTGATACACTTCAGTCTTTGGCTTCTCTATAACCAGAGATGTGGAACGCTTTAAATTAGAAGTGGATTTTCAGATCACCAAGCAGTGGTCATTTTAGATCATTGCTAACACCAAGTAGATTTTGAAGTGCTGTTTAAAAGTAAAGTCTGGGATATCCTATTATCAGGCTTCCCAGCTCTCTAGTCTATAAGTATCAATGTAAACTTTTAATTTATTAAAAATAGCAATTGTTTTGCTCTGTGAATTTAGAGTATTCTGAGGATAAAGGTAAGCATGATATACTTGGAATTTATACTACCTAGTCACAGTTATAAAGATTTTAGATTAAATTAAAAAGAGGTATTTTGTATGCTTCTCTGTGACCCTTCTCTACCTCCATCCCACCCTTAGGAAACACATACACGTAATACTTGGACCAGATTTATCATCCTGTGGTTGAAGTAATTTGCTGAGATTTAAAATTCAATATTTAACAGCCAAAGGCAACAGGGGTGATCTATCATACATTTTAACATTATAAGATGTGATGATACTTAGAGAAACATATATTTTTCAGGTTTGCCATTTATTAAGAGTCTTCATCTGTATGCTGAAAAGCAACTTCAGAAAAAAATTTAAAGCTGTAGTAGCTTCAGTTGGATAAATGGTTTTCCTTTATCAATATTAACTGACAACATTCTGACAACATTCCCAAACCTTTTAGTAAATAGAGCAGTCGGAGAAGGTACAGGTTCACTGATACATTTTAAAATGGAATTTGTGAAAAATTTGAAGCTTAAAATAATAGAAAAAAGTAGCGTGACTCTATCCTTTTCATTCAAGAAATGATCCTTGAGGTAGGAGAAAATAATGGATTTTTTTCAAAGTCTTTACTTCCACGGTACGCAAGCAAAAAGTTGAAGAGCAGCTTACCACATTCAGTGAGTTCTCTTTATACTCTTTTGCCTTGAGGGGACTAAAAAAAATTGTAAGTGAGTCAATGAATCACTGTATTTGCAAAATCACAGGCAAGGAGAAGTACTAACATACTTCTTTTAGAAGGAATAAAAGGTGAAATCTCATCAATAGTGTGATATTGAGCCCTGGTAAAATTCTAGGGCTCAATGTTTATGGAGTTATTAAACAGATGACTTGGGAGCACTTAGAAAAGAAAATGATGATAATTAGGAACTAGCCTTTTACGAAGAACAAGTCCTGCCAAGACTTTTTAGGTTTTAATAAAATTTTAATACACAGATGAATAGGCTATTATAGTCTCAGCATAATCTCTTTTCAGCAAGATGTTTTTCATTCTTGTAAACCAAATGAATTACTGAAGGTCAGATGATAATAGTGATTTAGAATTAATTGGATTTAGAATCAATTCGACATGCTTCCAAGGAGCATTAATGATTGTATTGATAACAACTTGGAGGATGTGTTTAGAAGGTGAGTTATAGAATCTCTGCTTGACTCTGACCTAATCTGTATTTATATTAATAATGGTAATGAAGCTATAAGTGTGTTCATCATATTTGTATTTAACACCAAGCTGAGATCCATTCAACAAACATTAAAGTACCTTATGTAGTATTCCATCTTTCTTCCAAAACCATTTCTTCCTTGTTTTTTTCCTAGTATAAAGCACAGAAAGCAATAACCCTAAAAGACACACACACTCACAAAATAGCTAAATTGGACTATTAAAAATTTAAACTTCTACTCATCAAAAAACACTATTAAGAAAATGAATAAGCATGCCACAGAGTAGAAAATATTTGTAAAACATGTATCTCACAAAGGAATGGTATCAAAGATATATGAAGAACTCCCACACGACTCAGTAATAGATTTTTGTTCATGCCTTTCATCAAGTTGAGGACATATTTTATTCCTGGTTTGCTGAAAGTTTTAAATCATGAATAGATGCTGAATTTTGTTAAATGCTTTTTTCTATATTGAAATTATCATAGTTTTTTACTTTTTTCTGTTGATTTGTCAAATTTTATTGATTGATTTTCAAATGCTAAAGTAACCTTTTATTCCTAGGATAAATACTACTTGGTCATGATATTTACTTTCCTTTTTTATCTTTTTTTAGTTCATGTTCATGAGGGATGGTAGACTATACTTTTTTTTTGTAATGTCTTTATCAGGTTTTGCTTTTTTTTTTTTTTTTTTTTTTTTGAGATGAAGTCTCTCTCTGTCGCCCAGGCCGGAGTGCAGTGGTGTGATCTCGGCTCACTGCAACCTCCACCTCCTGGGTTCAAGTGATTCTCCTGCCTCAGCCTCCCAAGTTGCTGGGACTACAGGCACACGCCACCACACCCAGCTAATTTTTGTATTTTTAGTAGAGACAGGGTTTCACCATGTTGGCCAGGCTGGTTTCGAACTCCTGACCTCAGGTGATCCACCTGCCATGACCTCCCAAAATGCTGGGATTACAGGCGTGAGAAGTTTTGCTATTAAGTATTGCACTGGCCTCTTAAAATCAAATAGGAAGTATTTTCTCCTGCTCCATTTTCTGAGAAAGTTTTTGTAGAATTGGTATTCTTCCTTAAAAATGATAGAATTCACCAGGGAACTGTCTAAGTCTGAAGTTTTTCCTTGTTGTTTTGAGGGCAGTTTTTTTTTTTTTTTCTAACAAATTCAGTTTCTTTAATAGGTATAGGGCGATTCAGATTTTGTTTCATCTTGTGGTAGTTTTGTTAAGTTGTATTTTTAAAGAAATTTGTGTCATCTAAGTTGAATTTTTTGGTGTAACATTGTTTATCTTAACTTTTTACTTAGCTGTTTCTTACACTGAGGTAATAAACCCCTATAAGGCAGAGATTATTGTGTTCTTGGCATTTGCATAATACTCTACGCTAAAAACAAATGAGACTGATTCTTAGCTTTATCTCATTCTTTATCCTTAAAATTGATATTTTGTCTATATTTGTATCTTGTATATATTTTTATGAGTTCCTTCAGATTTTCTGAATAAGAATTTATTCTTAATTTCATGAAGCACCTTTTTGATAGGCAGACATTCCTTTAAGTCTTGCTTTCATTGAAGTAGGCTTTTAAGCAATAGTGTATGCCTGATATTCTGTTTATCCTTGCTGTTCTTAGGTATTACTTATTCCTAAGTATGATTTAGTCTGTTTTCATTCTACTGTTGAATTTTTGTTTTTTTTTTCAGTAGGGGACCCTACTTACTACCCAGCAGTTATATTTTGAAATATCGCGGTATTAGAAAAGCACATTATATATGGCAGACATCAAGCAGGCAGAGTATTTTGGTCTGAGTCTTTTGCTTAGAAAGATTATTAAGCAGCATTACAGATATGAAGAAAAATGGTACAAACAACTGATTTTTGTTTTTGAAAGATTAACAAGACTGATTTTTAAAAGCTGACAGATAGTTCTCTCAATTTTGCTTGAAAAGATTTAGCTAATACTAAGAGAATAATTTTGTAAGCCCCACATTTTCATGTCAGATACTACTTCCCCTGTGAAATTTCTTATCCTTTTGATGTATGGTAAATTTCTAGCTTACTGGTCTGTACTTTTATAATATGTTGTATATGTTTTTATTATAGCATATTTCACCTTATATTGAAAATGTTCATCTTTCTTAGAAGACTGCTTATTGAGAGCAGAGACCATATGTGCTATTTAATCATTTGTATTTTTTAGCACAATGATAAGCATGGTATCTACTGGGTAAATACTCTGCATTCTTGTACAATTAATGAATCAAAATGTTATAAAATAGGCTGTTGTGTTGGCTTACTGGAATTACGAGAATTCTTTTTCTCTCAAACAGCGTGCAGTTAAAAAATTTATTATGTTAACATCCAACCAAAATGTACCAGTGTTTCTTATTGATCCTTTGATATTGGAATTGATTAATAAGAACTTTGAACAAGTCAAAAATACTTCTCATGGCTCCACTTCACAATGCAAGTTTTTCTGTGTTCCAAGAGGCTTTACTGCATTTGCACTGCAATATCACCTATGGAAGAATGAAGTAAGTGACTTGCTTTCAGATAATGGAATGTGTCTCTTTTTACAAAATAGTATGGGTTTAGGCTAGTTTAAAATGTAAAACATTAAAAAATTTTCCCAAAACACTTTATAAATTGTATCAGGAATATTTTCAGCTATAAATAACAATATAACTAATCACTAAGGCAAATAGGGAATTTCTTTTTCTTATATAATGAGAGGTTAAAAGGTTAGTGGCTATTGATATTAGTGTAGCTAGCCACTGATGTCAGGACTTGTGTCTCTGAAATTCTTTATTCATTTACCTCATTATCACAGGATAACTGTCATAGCTCCAGATATCACATCCATGTTCACAACAGGAAGATGAGAGGAAAGATTCTGCTTTTTTTCTGGGGGAGACTACTCAATATCAGTATTTTTAGGTCATTTCTGTTGAACTGTTTGATATCTCATAGAAAAAGCCTACAAGGCTTATTTTTACAAAGAATATTTTATATTGTCCCTTTGTATTCCCCAAATGAAGTTCATAGAAATTATAACCCTCCTATATACATAATTCCCCAAATCAATATAATGTATTAACTATAATATAACCTAGAAATACAAGGAAACAATATATATTACAGTGTGCAGATGCTCCAGAATAACTATACTGGAAGACATAATAAAGTAATTCAGATGCTTGTATTTAGAAGTAGGATCACAGAATGTGGTAGCTACAAATATAACCTCATACTATGAATGATATTGTTGTTGGCAATATGATTTTCCAAAATAGTGAGCAAGTTTCCAACAACAAAAAAGTAAAATTGTCTCTCCATTGACATGACTATTGTATTCCTGAGAAATAAAGGCTCAGACAATTATAAACTAGTTTTTCACTATGTGATTATCTGACAGGACATTGGAAATTACATAGTACACAGGATAGATTTTGATATTTTGGATTGTAGGATGTCTAATATTCTTGGCCTAAGACTCTAAATGCCAGTTTATCATTATGATAAACCGAAAATATCCCCCCAAATTTCTAAAATGTCTGTTGGGTACAGTCCCACTTGCCTTGAGAACCACTATTTTAGAAGAAGGGGAATATGCCACCACTGGCAAAACTGATACTACCATAGTCAGAGGAAGAAGCAAAAGCTCAGCCATACCCAGAATCAGCACATGAGTTCAAGTGTATTCTTTGTTTGTTTGTGTTGGTTTTTTTTTGAGATGGAGCCTCGCTGTGTCACCCAGGCAGGAGTGCAGTGGTGCAATCTCTGTTCACTGCAGCCTCCGCCTCCCAGGCTCAAGGGATTCTCCTGCCTCAGCCTCCCGAGTAGCTGGGATTACAGGCACGTGCCACCATACGTGACTAATTTTTGTATTTTTTTTTAGTAGAGACGGGGTTTCACCATATTGGCCAGGCTGGTCTTGAACTCCTGACCTCAAATGATCCACCTGCCTCAGCCTCCCAAAAGTTTATCATTTTGTACATATGACATCCTACTATTCAAGAGATTCAGGAGCCCTTGGATAGTCCTCCCTAAAACATCCCCCAATGTGGAGCTAATCAGATTGTTGGATCTAATAATGAAAGACTCCATTTGCATGTGATTTTTCTTTATTAATGCCATTACCATAAAGTGAGCAAACCTCTGCCAAGGCTACTGGGAGTGGACTTTTGCAGCACAACCTTGACCTAGGCCTTTACACCAATTGATCAGAGCAACTATTTTGTTCTTTACTTCTCTTGCTGATGGTTATAAGAAAGCAAACCATATCGTAATTCTGCCTATTTTGTCTGTCAGTCTTTCCTCCTATAACACAAGGTCACATTCTTCTCAAGTTCTGGCCGGCCTTTTAAATATTTCCTGAATTCGTCAGCTGATAATGCCTTTCTTTAGTGTCTTTCTCTGAATTGGCTACCCTCACCCTCAGTCAGTGCTTTCTACTTCTAAGGTGTACCAAGAAAGAAAAGGGAAGAAGGGAACATTACAGTTGATAATGAAACAAATGATGTTGGAAAATGAACCTTGTCTTACAGTATGTTTGTTAATTTCTAATGATTTGCATTATGATGGTGTTCTATTATGGTAGTATTTTAAGATGTTGGGATGTAAACTATGAGATGAACTACTTTTTTGAAGTACTTTTGAAGATAAAGGTTATTAAAAGTTAAATTAAGAATTACAAGTTTAATTTTAAGTGCTGTCCTTAAATCAACATTTACTTTATAGAAACTAACTAGAAAACGCTAACATGAGCATTCTCATTCCAAGGAAGGGATTTGTATTAATTTTCATAGAGTTTTTTTTTTTTTTTTTTGAGACAGGGTCTCACTTTGTCACCCAGGCTTGAGTGCAGTGGCACCATCTTGGCTCACTGCAGCCTTGATCTGTCAGGTTCAAGCGATCCTCCTGGCTCAGACCCCCAAGTAGCTGGGAGTACAGGTACATACCACCACACCCTGGCTATTTTTTTTTTTGTATTTTTTGTAGAGACAGAGTTTCACCATGTTGCCCAGGCTGGTCTCAAACTCCTGAGCTCAAGGGATCCACCTGCCTCAGTCCCCGCAAAGTGCTGGGATTACAGGGGCGAGCCACGGTGCCCAACGCATAAAGAGAGTCTTTGACTGTATCTTTCCTGCTACATACTTTGTATTTTTGCTACTTTCCTTTATTCTCCCACCACTACCTTCTGCCCATCACCCTCATTTAAAAATGTTCTTACAGAGCAGATTAGCACAAAAATATGTCTCAAGTTCAATACAAGAATCACTTTCGTTTTGCTACTAGTATTTGGCTTTAAGTATTCAGTGTTTAAATGTTGTTTCTTGATGTTTGATGCTTCTTTGGTTCTAGGAAGGCTGGTTTCGGATAGCTGAGAATATGGGATTTCAGTGCCTAAAGATTGAGAGTAAAGATCCCCGGCTAGACGGGATAGACTCACTTTCTGGAACTGAAATCCCCCTGCACTATATCTGCAAACTGGCCACTCATGCGATCCACTTGGTAGTCTTTCATGAGAGGAGTGGCAACTACCTCTGGCACGGCCACTTGAGACTTAAAGAACACATTGACAGGAAATTTGTTCCCTTCCGAAAGTTACAGTTTGGTCGTTATCCAGGAGCTTTTGACAGGTAAGTTCAGAGTCAAAAGGTGAAATGTGAAATGAGTATTGTTCAGTCATAATTCTTGCAGTGTTTTTACATTTGAGTATTGAAATCTAATATATAATTTCTGTGTTTATAGTAATATTGTTCTTAATGCCTCCAAATTAGAAGCAACCTAAATGTCCTTCAACAATAAAAGGATTGACTGGGCACTGTGGCTCATGCGTGTAATCCCAGCACTTTGGGAGGCCGAGGTGGGCAGATCACCTGAGGTCAGGAGTTCGAGACCAGCCTGGCCAACATGGTGAAACCTCGTCTCTACAAAAAAATACAAAAATTATCCGTTCATTGTGATGGTGCCTGTAATCCCAGCTACTGGGGAGGCTGAGGCAGGAGAATTGCTTGAGCCCCGGAGGTGGAGGTTGTAGTGAGCCGAGATTGTGATATCGCACTCTAGCCTGGGCAACAGAGCAAGACTCTGTCTCAAAAAAAAAACAACTATAAAGGAATAAATAATTTTTCATATATGTATTCATACAATGAAGTATTATACAGCAGGGAAAAATAAACTAGAGGTCTGTGCACATTGTGGATGAATCCTACGATGCTGAATGACACAAGGCACAAAATAATCTAAATGCTATTATTACTTTTATAAAAAGTTCAAACACCTGCTAAATTATGTTCATGGATGTATACCCTTATAGTAAAAGTATTAAAAAGGCTAAGCAAGAGGTACCAAAAAAGACTAGATAGATGACACAGAACTACAGGGAAGCTGGAAGAATTTTATTTCTGTGGTGGAGACTTTGGTGTTTACTTTATAATTCATTATTTTGTGCCTTTATGTTATGCACTTTCCTGTATTTTTTTATTTTATTATTATTATACTTTAAGTTTTAGGGTACATGTGCACAATGTACAGGTTTGTTACATATGTATACATGTGCCATCTTGGTGTGCTGCACCCATTAACTCGTCATTTAGCATTAGGTATATCTCCTAATGCTATCCCTCCCCCATCCCCCCACCCCACAACAGTCCCCGGAGTGTGATGTTCCCTTTCCTGTGTCCATGTGTTCTCATTGTTCAGTTCCCACCTGTGAGTGAGAACATGTGGTGTTTGTTTTTTTGTCCTTGTGATAGTTTACCGAGAATGATGATTTCCAATTTCATCCATGTCCCTACAAAGGACATGAACTCATCATTTTTTATGGCTGCATGGTATTCCATGGTGTATATGTGCCACATTTTCTTAATCCAGTCTATCATCATTGGACATTTGGGTTGGTTCCAAGTCTTTGCTATTGTGAATAGTGCCGCAATAAACATACGTGTGCGTGTGTCTTTATAGCAGCATGATTTATAGTCCTTTGGGTATACACCCAGTAATGGGATGGCTGGGTCAAATGGTATTTCTAGTTCTAGTTCCCTGAGGAATCGCCACACTGACTTCCATAATGGTTGAACTAGTTTACAGTCCCACCCACAGTGTAAAAGTGTTCCTATTTCTCCACATCCTCTCCAGCACCTGTTGTTTCCTGACTTTTTAATGATGGCCATTCTAACTGGTGTGAGATGGTATCGCATTGTGGTTTTGATTTGCATTTCTCTGATGACCAGTGATGATGAGCATTTTTTCATGTGTTTTTTGGCTGCATCAATGTCTTCTTTTGAGAAGTGTCTGTTCATATCCTTTGCCCACTTTTTGATGGGGTTGTTTGTTTTTTTCTTGTAAATTTGAGTTCATTGTAGATTCTGGATATTAGCCCTTTGTCAGATGAGTCAGATTAGGTTGCGAAAATTTTCTCCCATTTTGTAGGTTGCCTGTTCACTCTGATGGTAGTTTCTTTTGTTGTGCAGAAGCTCTTTAGTTTAATTAGATCCCATTTGTCAATTTTGGCTTTTGTTGCCATTGCTTTTGGTGTTTTAGACATGAAGTCCTTGCCCATGCCTATGTCCTGAATGGTAATGCCTGGGTTTTCTTCTAGGGTTTTTATGGTTTTAGGTCTAACCTGTAAGTCTTTAATCCATCTTGAATTAATTTTTATATAAGCTGTAAGGAAGGGATCCAGTTTCAGCTTTCTACATATGGCTAGCCAGTTTTCCCAGTACCATTTATTAAATAGGGAATCCTTATCCCATTGCTTGTTTTTGTCAGGTTTGTCAAAGATCAGATAGTTGTAGATATGCGGCATTATTTCTGAGGGCTGTGTTCTGTTCCATTGATCTATATCTCTGTTTTGGTACCAGTACCATGCTGTTTTGGTTACTGTAGCCTTGTAGTATAGTTTGAAGTCAGGTATCGTGATGCCTCTGGCTTTGTTCTTTTGGCTTAGGATTGACTTGGCGATGCAGGCTCTTTTGTGGTTCCATATGAACTTTAAAGTAGTTTTTTCCAATTCTGTGAAGAAAGTCATTGGTAGCTTGATGGGGATGGCATGAATCTATAAATTACCTTGGGCAGTATGGCCATTTTCACGATATTGATTCTTCTAACCCATGAGCATGGGATGTTCTTCCATTTGTTTGTATCCTCTTTGATTTCATTGAGCAGTGGTTTGTAGTTCTCCTTGAAGAGGTCCTTCATGTCCCTTGTAAGTTGGATTCCTAGGTATTTTATTCTCTTTGAAGCAATTGTGAATGGGAGTTCACTCATGATTTGGCTCTCCGTCTGTTATTTGTGTATAAGAATGCTTGTGATTTTTGTACATTGATTTTGTATCCTGAGACTTTGCTGAAGTTGCTTATCAGCTTAAGGAGATTTTGGGCTGAGACAATGGGGTTTTCTAGATATACAATCATGTCATCTGCAAACAGGGACAATTTGACTTCCTCTTTTCCTAATTGAATACCCTTTATTTCCTTCTCCTGCCTAATTGCCCTGGCCACAACTTCCAACACTGTGTTGAAGAGGAGTGGTGAGAGAGGGCATCCCTATCTTGTGCCAGTTTTCAAAGGGAGTGCTTCTAGTTTTTGCCCATTCAGTATGATATTGGCTGTGGGTTTGTCATAGATCTTATTATTTTGAGATACATCCTATCAATACCTAATTTATTGAGAGTTTTTAGCATGAAGCTTGTTGAATTTTGTCAAAGGCCTTTTCTGCATCTATTGAGATGATCATGTGGTTTTTGTCTTTGGTTCTGTTTATATGCTGGATTACATTTATTGATTTGCGTATGTTGAACCAGCCTTGCATCCCAGGGATGAAGCCCACTTGATCATGGTGGATAAGCTTTTTAATGTGCTGCTGAATTCGGTTTGCCAGTATTTTATTGAGGATTTTTGCATCAATGTTCATCAAGGCTATTGGTCTAAAATTCTCTTTTTTGGTTGTGTCTCTGCCTGGCTTTGGTATCAGGATGATGCTGGCCTCATAAAATGTGTTAGGGAGGATTCCCTCTTTTTCTATTGATTGGAATAGTTTCAGAAGGAATGGTACCAGTTCCTCCATGTACCTCTGGTAGAATTCGGCTGTGAATCCATCAGGTCCTGGACTCTTTTTGGTTGGTAAGCTATTGATTATTGCCACAATTTCAGAGCCTGTTATTGGTCTATTCAGAGATTCAACTGCTTCTTGGTTTAGTCTTGGGAGGGTGTATGTGTCCAGGAATTTATCCATTTCTTCTAGATTTTCTAGTTTATTTGCATAGAGGTGTTTATAGTATTCTCTGATGGTAGTTTGTATTTCTGTGGGATCAGTGGTGATATCCTCTTTATCATTTTTTATTGCATCTATTTGATTCTTCTCTCTTTTGTTCTTTATTAGTCTTGCTAGCGGTCTATCAATTTTGTTGATCTCTTCAAAAAACCAGCTCTTGGAGTCATTAATTTTTTGAAGGGTTTTTTGTGTCTCTATTTCCTTCAGTTCTGCTCTGATTTTAGTTATTTCTTGCCTTCTGCTAGCTTTTGAATGCGTTTGCTCTTGCTTTTCTAGTTCTTTTAATTGTGATGTTAGGGTGTCAATTTTGGATCTTTCCTGCTTTCTCTTGTGGGCATTTAGTGCTGTGAATTTCCCTCTACACACTGCTTTGAATGTGTCCCAGAGTTTCTGGTATGTTGTGTCTTTGTTCTCGTTGGTTTCAAAGAACATCTTTATTTCTGCCTTCATTTTATTATGTACCCAGTAGTCATTCAGGAGCAGGTTGTTCAGTTTCCATGTATTTGAGCAGTTTTGAGTGAGTTTCTTAATCCTGAGCTCTAGTTTGATTGCACTGTGGTCTGAGAGACAGTTTGTTATAATTTCTGTTCTTTTACATTTGCTGAGGAGAGCTTTACTTCCAACTATGTGGTCAATTTTGGAATAGGTGTGGTGTGGTGCTGAAAAAAATGTATGTTCTGTTGATTTGGGGTGGAGAGTTCTGTGGATGTCTATTAGGTCTGCTTGGTGCAGAGCTGAGTTGAATTCCTGGGTATCCTTGTTAACTTTCTGTCTCATTGATCTGTCTAATGTTGACAGTGGGGTGTTAAAATCTCCCATTATTCTTGTGTGGGAGTCTAAGTCTCTTTGTACGTCACTCAGGACTTGCTTTATGAATCTGGGTGCTCCTGTATTGGGTGCGTATATATTTAGGATAGTTAGCTCTTCTTGTTGAATTGATCCCTTTACCATTATGTAGAGATCTTTGTTGGTTTAAAGTCTGTTTTATCAGAGACTAGGATTGCAACCCCTGCCTTTTTTTGTTTTCTGTTTGCTTGGTAGATCTTCCTCCATCCTTTTATTTTGAGCCTATGTGTGTCTCTGCATGTGAGATGGGTTTCCTGAATACAGCACACTGATGGGTCTTGACTATCCAATTTGCCAGTCTGTGTCTTTTAATTGGAGCATTTAGTCCATTTTCATTTAAAGTTAATAGTGTTATGTGTGAATTTTATCCTGTCATTATGATGTTAGCTGGTTATTTTGCTCGTTAGTTGATGCAGTTTCTTCCTAGCCTCAATGATCTTTACAATTTGGCATGATTTTGCAGTGGCTGGTACCGGT